>NW_010413506.1:0-13011 GCF_000710305.1 Buceros rhinoceros silvestris
ATTATCATATTTATTATATTATCACATTTATTGTATTTTATTATTAACAAACAAAATTGTTGCAATGGGATTTTTATCTTAAAAGTTAGAAAAATCTTATAAAACCAAGATCGGCATCTTATATCTGTAAGACTGTTGCTGCTGTATTTTTCCAGCACAGTGAGCTGTTCTCCCTGACCGTATTTCTCCCTCTCTGATTATTTCATATAACAGTGGTATTTCAAGACAACCGTGTCAGAGACAAATGTATCCTCAGGATTTTCTCAGGTTTTTTGCCTTCTCCATTCTTGTTAGACACACAGTAACACTTACTGGAAAAGAAAATGGAGAATTTTAAACTACAATCTCTTCTTACATCAAAAACAAAGTGATTTTGGGGTTTGTTTTTGTTTTGTTGTTTTGTCTTTTTTTTAATTTCCTGGCTGACGCTTTGTTTGAGTGGAATGTTTCAGTTGAAACTTAATCTATGCAAGATGAAAGGGGAAAATATAGAGCAAAAGCTCATATAAATTTTTTGTTTGAGAGATAGTCAGTTTGAAGGTGCTTTACAGGGTACCCCAAATGGACAGTCTGCAATCTGTACATGACTCATGGAACAGTTTTCCCTATCACACAGTCCCCCCAGGAGTCTTTTTGCTTGTTTACAGGAATTGCCTAGACTAGAACTGCAAACCAGAAGATTTTAAGACAGGTTTTCTGGAAAAACTCTCTACTTTTCCTAAATTCAGTCACATTTAGCAAAGAATGACAGTACCTACAAATAAAGTATTCATTTAAGTACCTGTATGTCTTTCTTTACAGATTTTGTGTCTGCTTGGGTCCAGTGTCAGAACATTGAATCCATATAATATGTCTACAACATTTCCCACTCTACAACTTCAGAATCTTCTATGGATGAGTAAGCATCTTTTTTTTCTTTTTTTAATTTTTTTTTCCCTTTATCATCTTATAAGTTTTTGATTTAGTTCTTGGTACAGGTATCTTCAACTTTTGACTTCTGGACTGGACTGTTGCAATGGAGGCTGAGTGGTCCTATTCTGAGCTTCCACACAAGAAGCTGCTGCGTAGTGTTGCTTTCCTGTCCTGAAACAAAATCAAAGAACAATGATATCACATTCTCATTGATGTACTTCTGCATGAGATTCAGTGTTTTGATAGTGATCTGTAGGACTTATCCTGTGTGGCTGTCCTGGAACTGTGTGTTACCACGGCCTTTGAGACCTAATCATGTACCCCAGCCTACAGTTTACAGATTTACATTTCTGGAGCACACTGAGCATTCTCAGTGAGATAAAGATCTTCCACTGCCCTGATGCAACCAGTACGACAAAGTGATAATGTATCATCTCAGGTACTATGAAAGAAAGTATAGCTGAAGAAGAATCAGCTGAGTGGTTCTTCTCCGAGAGCTTATTTTGCAGGAGAGTCAAAACCTGTGTAAGGCTTTGAAGCTGTTTTCTGTTTCTAGGCAGTCTGCAAAGATTTGTAATGCAAAATTTGCCATAAGTAAGGATTGTGAAAATATGTCAGATATGATTTGTTCTCAAGTGTAAAGCAGTTATAAGGCCTGTATACTTAACCTCAAAAAAAGCAAGCAAACAAAGTAAAAACACCCCTTACTCTGCCAAAATCAGAAGCTGAATTACAAAGAAGGATAAGCTGTTAGGGTCAAGGAAAGAATTGATTAATAGATTGCCATTGAAATCAATGGTAAAACTCCCATCAGCTTGTGAAGTGCAAATCGTATCTTAAGTTTTTAAATTTAAAGATTTCTCCCACCCCTCAACCTCAAAGAAAACCTACAAGAAAGCAGAGGGAGTCAATTTCCCTGAAATCCAATGAAACAGACTGTTGTAGAAATGTATTTTTTATTGCCCTGAGCCAGCAAGAGATATAATTTCCAGTATGATCACTATAATTATTTTATATATGCAAAATGTAAGGCACATTAGTGAAGACTTTAAACAAGTAAAAAACCAGGCACACGTCGCAAACATTTTTATGTAGTCTTCTATTGGTGGCATGCTACTGCTGGTTAGAGCATTGCCACACCAAATTAGCTGTATTTTAGTCGTGTTCAAATCTGGCAATGGCACAAATTTTTTTAATGGCCACACTTTAGCAAGCGAGCCACTTAGCCCTTAGGACCTACCATGTGTCCCAGAGAAAGATGCGTGAAGTGATAATGTGCCTTGTACTGTGTGAAGAGAGCTGAAAAACTTATTTCTGGGACCAGTCCACACCATGATGCAAAAAGTGCCCATAGAGATGTGAAGTACAGCCTTCACCCTCTTCACAGTCACTGGTATATTGGAGACAGAACTTGCCTCAAGCTTTTTGCAAAAATACCCTTTTTATGCCACTGTTAACCAGACAATATCTCAGGGAAAATTTGCAGTGGCAGAAATAAAGTTCTCCTTAGAAAACCTTCTGAAATTGTTCAGAAGTTATTCCCATTCGCTGCTACTAACCTCCACTGTCTAGCTGTCAGAAACATTTGGGGCCAAGTTAAAATAGTTATAAACAATATACTCGTGATGCAATACCGAGTAAACAAATATTTACATAGTTGCCATGAAAAAAAATCTTTATATTGGTGAAAAGGAGTTTTGCATAAAAAATTGACATGGCACAGTAAGAAACAAAACAAAAACCAAAGCAAAACTTTGCCTCAGTATAATAAAGATCCCAAGGAGTTTTACATATAAGTCAAACAGAATGGACATTTTTAAAGTTAATTGTGAAAGTGAGTATGAAGTAGTAATGCATTCTGTATAACTGGTGCATAAGAATTTCATGTTTCCAACTTGTTAAAACCATGTTAATAAAACCAGAATTTATTACCTTGTGGAAAAGTAGCCAATTAATAATTTTATCAAAGGTAGAATTACATCAAGCATTCCTACAGGACAGTAAGACTACTAACAAAAGCTTTTTGGCACGCATTTAAGGACAGGAAACCTGAGAAAGCAGAAGACTGTAACTGTTTTCTCTTCCTACAGAGTTTTCACAGGTTATACCACCTGTTAATACTGAAAGACAGTCTAAAGAAAACCCACCAAAATGGAGACTGTAATATGAGCTGCTATAAATAATGCATAACGGACTCAGTTCCAGTCAATGTTAACTAGCAAGTACTGGGCACATACTTTACTTACATATTCTAAGGCATAGATGGATTATATTATCACCAATAAATGGAAAACCTGCATACAAGAGCAAATGCAGATGAACTTCAAGTGAGGAAAGTATTTGAGAGGTAAATATAAACCCCTGACTTTAGAAGAAGCTATGTCCAGTAATGCTGTCTGTAAACATAAATAGATCCATTTTGAAGTTATTTGTATTTATTGTCCTCTTTTCCTCAATATGAAGAAACTATGTTTCACACTAATCTTCAAAATGTCATGGCTAAAGCCTTTAAGATGTCTCAAATAATCTTTTTTCTCCTAGAAACAACTGCCTTGAAGCCTCTTTAAAGATGACTTTTTCCCTTAAGATGTAGCATTTAAAAATAGCGTCTTGTCAATGAACAGGGTATTCCGGACATCGTTTACAAATTTAGATTAAAAGTAACACCTTTCCTAGTAATCTTTCTTTTTTTACAGTGCAGTGCTAATATGGGCAGTGAAGAAGTGAACAGATTGCAGTTCTTCTGGTGCATCTTGTACAAATGCCATTGGTTATGTTCTAATCATTCGCTTCACCAAAGTAACTAACGATGATAAAAAGGTTGCAAAGACATCACCAGGAGTATCATATGGCAAAGTGTGGGTGTGATCTATCAAGTAGAATTTGTGTCAGAGAGGGTGATACCCAGCAAACAGCAAATTAACTTTGTTCTTCGGATCTCAGACTGAAGTTACATAGCAGTAATTTAATAAAAGGTTAACCAGACTGATATTTCTTGGAGAAATTAAGCCAGTGAACACAAAACCTAATAATGTCACAACCACGGAAATGTAGCAATCATGGATAGACAGTGGCTGGATTTGGAAAAAAATAAAAAGGAATTATCACAGTTTAAAGAATAATATAACTGTAAACACTTTTCTAATGGAATGTGTCCTGTTCATTGACTGAAATGAAACCAAGACAGATAGGACATATGAAACATTTAATGTAGATCCTGCATTTATTTTCTAAAGTGGTGCTGACAGTCAGTAAACACACTAACTTACATATTGCTCAGTAAGTGAGGGTACATGACTTGCTACAATTTCCTGAGAAATCCTAAGGCTTTAGCAAAAGGGCATTTTTCCCTGCATCTCTGAAAATGTGGTAACCTTTTTTACAATCCCTATGCAACAGTGTGGTTCAATCAGATCAGCTAGGCTGAAGGGTGAGCCATCATCAGCAAGATGGCTGCCCAGGGAACTTTGGAACTTTGGTTAAAGGGATTGTGATCTACAAGAGATTTTGAAGATTTGTTTCAGCCTTGTTTGTCAATCACAGGCTTTAAATGAAGCCAAACGATTTGCCAATCTGTGGATCATATGAAAAAATACTTACTGGGATCTGCATAGGACCATATGCTCCTTATTTTTTTCCTCAACTTCATTGACATCTCTCACCTGTTTCATATGAACTATGTTCAAAGACCACAGCATCATTTTCACAAAATCTGGAGGCCTGATTGTCACAGGTTGGCCAAGGCTGGCCAATCACCGGATTAACTCGCTCTCTAATTAGCGTCCCCTCCCATTCTGCTGCATGCTGTTTTTAAAGAAACACTGAGCCCGCCAACCAGTAAGATACACTGACGTACATGGGAGGAATAAACTACTGGCAGTTTGATGTGTCCATCAAAAACAAACCAACCCTGTTTATCTCAATCCAGGACACTGATACAATAGGAATTATGAATATAACACACCTGGTATGGATTTCCTAGTTTTGATTAAATATACCGTGTACACAAATCCTCTAAGAAGATGTTCACCACCTGACTTCATTGTATCGCGAATGTCTCATCTTTAAAATCTGGTACTAACATGTTAGAGAGACTGTATTTTAGTCTGAAATAAAAACTTGTTCTGAGAGTGTCTGAATGATTTGAACGGAGCAGAGATGTAACACCTGCAACTTCGAATCTCAGAGGAAAAAGGGATTTGTAAGATGTTAGGAATTGTAATGTTTTTAAGTTTAAAATCCAAACTCTTTTCAAAAAGTGTCAAGTTTAAGTGTGCATCAGCACATTTCAGTCATCTGTGTGTATATTAATGTAAAATGTATATGTATATTAATATGAAATGTGTTTAAAACTAAAATAGTTTTGAAACTTTCTTCAAATTTCACATGCATGAATTATTCTTTATGACATAAATGTGAAAAGATTCTTTCTTCAATGGGAATGCATTATTAATACAAACCACTCTTTTTACTGAAGATGCTGAAGCAAAGGTTTTGCCAAAATATTGGCCAAAATATTGATTATAGGAGAAATACCTGTTGAAGTGCAGAGGCATATGGAAAAGATGTCATCTAATCAGAGCTACTTTAGGAATAAAAGAAAAGCAATTTTTTTGTTTATTTTTCTGTACTTGATTTATGATGCTCTTAAACCCATGGAAAAGTTCTTATTAGTCTGCTAATAAACATATATAATATAAATAGAAAGCATACAATTAATTAATTTCTACATCATTCTGTTCCGGTGTCCTGTTGAGAGATTCAAGGGTGAGATTGGGACTTTAATATGTCCACATTATTTCTCCAATGTCTTTTTTTTTTCTTCAGAAGGAAAATAATACACTATTTTGAATTAGATTACATTTAAATTACAGGTAATGTACACTCAACATAGTATAAATGAGTAAAGACCGCTAATAGAGTGAATGTCTGTACTGAAGCCCATTTATTCAGAGTTCAGCACTGCTGTCAGCTGTGAGTAAAAATAGGTGTTTTCCATACTCTGAGAATACTGAAAACATCTACTTTAGGTGCAGATTTCAGTGCTGCAGTACCTAATGGCAGAAGCCCAGCTTCAGCTACCAATCAAAGTCCTTCAGCCTAATTTAAGATATTGGTTACTAAGACTTGAATGTAATCAGTTAGTTTAAAAGCTCTTTATGTGTGATGAGGAGAATGTATATTTGCTTTTAGAAGTGAAGCATAAAGCCTCATAGCATTAAGAGGGCCAACAGAGATTCTTCATTCCAAGTTTGGAAGGTACATGGAGTAAATAATAGGGATACAACAGAGAACAGGTGATTGTCTACAAATATTTTCCACAGGACTTCATGGTAGATGAAGTCTATTTTCACAGAAGGTCCAGAAGTCCATTTTCTTTTATGAGGTTGGCATGAGCCTGCTGTACTTTTTGATAAACTGTCTCTGGTCTAAAGCCTCGTGAATGAGGCGTGCTCCAGGTCCTCCTTGGCACCATGAGGTTTGAATATACTACTCTTTTCTCCAAGAACTTCATCATCCATTCACTCCTTGGTGTTCTGGTGAGACCATTCACTGCTTGGCTTCATGGACGAAGATTTGGGAAGGGCTTTACCCACGCTTACTGCAATCGCGCTGATGGCTGAAAAGGCCAATGCGGGATAGGCAAGTCCGGTTGCAAAAAGCACACTGGAAGGTCTTCTTGGGTGGTATAGTTGAGGCACAGTTCTTTCTGCGTTGTCTTTTCTCCTCAAGACTGATTCTACGTGTGCTCTCAAAGGAGACAGCAGCGTTATGTATGGTGTGTCTCCAAATCTCCTGATTGGAGGCCAAGGTTGACCATTGATGGTGGTCAATATGGCCTAGTCTGAGGTATTGTTTCAGGGAGTCCTTATATCTCCTCTTTGGAGCTCTCCTCTTGCGGCAGCTGGTGGCGAGTTCACCGGAGAACTCGGTGAACTGGTGAGACCATATCTTCTGGAAATATGTCACTGATCCTTTAACCCCATTGAATGTGACATTCCAGGAACTCTTAGTGGTGATTGCATTTCAAGCAAAGATTATTTACTTTCCAAGTGAAGTGCTGGTGGATGAAATACTAAAAGAATAAAATCTAAGGCGAATCTGAGAGTCTGATTTAAAAACCTGAGACACAGTTGAATGTATCTTCATGTATTAGAAGTTAATAATAATCTTGAGAGTTTGCATTAAATAATAACCGTGTGACATTTTACCAATAACACCAAAATAATATTCTTTACTACTTTAGACTGAAAATATCTGTAAGTTTGACTGTACTTCCACCAATTCTTCCCAAATCATACAGCCTTCAAAGGGATTTTAAAACAACAAATTTCAATATTGGCTAGTGTCTTTGGCAATGATGAGACACATCAAATGTTAAAAAATGTGGTATATGATTTACAATGTGAAATGTGTGGGATGAGTTTCACTGTGGGAGACTATATGAAGTGAAAAAGAAGTCAAACTTTAAACTCAGTACTTTATCACTTTAGAGTGCTAGGATTTCATCAAGTGAAAAAGAAGAATGTAAAACGTCATTCAGGGCATTATTTACTGTAGTTCAGCCTGATCGTTACTAATAATTGGTGTTTCAACTAATGTAAGTATGTCAAACATACTTTCCATTCACTGAAAACTTCCTGCTTACGATAAATAAGAGATGAGGACAAAAATTATTTGAAACCATCTTATAAATGTACAGTATTTCATTATAAATTGTGTGTGTGTGTGCTTAAAATACTGATTGCAACTTAGTGATTAAAATAGTGCAGCACAAATAAATGCTTTCATATCGAATTGCTCAAAATTTTATAAATCAAACAACCTTTTACCTTGAAAAAATATCATATAATCCATTTTTAGTAAGAAAATATTCATAGAAATATAGCAGACATTCAAAAGGTGAGAAATAAAACTGAAAAATTTTAATTAACTAAATAAAACTAATATGTAAATAAAATCAAATAAAAAGAAATAAAAAGCCATATTTTAAATATGGTGTAGACTTTAAACAGCATTTCCCCATGACTGCATCAAATATTTTGCACAAGAAAATAATTAGTTAGCATTTCAGTCTTTTCCAAGGTGCTAATGTTCTGCTATGCTAATCCTGGGTGTGGGTGTGCGTGGAGGGACATGTTTGTGTGTAACTATTGAACTCGTTCAAAAGTTACTGTATTGTTGAGATATGTGAGGATAACAAATTATTATATTTGTATTGTTGTTTTCCACAGAAAGCTTGCTTTCTTGTTACATCGAGGACTTCAGTTAAGACCCGAGCTAAAATATCAGCTAGTCAGCTCGATATCCCCAAATCAATCTGTCTCGCAGAACCAGTCCTACCTAAAGTGAATGAAATCACTCCTGTTCATGTTAATAGTCATCCTCTTGCCCCTCACAGGTTGTCTTGAGCTAATTTGGCATATTGATATGTTGCATTAATAATGCAACAATATTAATGATGCATTAATGATAAAATATATTTTTTTCCTAGAAATCCAAGGCCCACTGAGTCTTTGAGGGTGGGATTTATCCAATTAAATGGAGAAGTCTGCATCTTAGCTAATTACTCTCAGCTTTTGTTTATAGCTAATGAAAGAAAACAGTCAATTGCAATACGTGATTCATCTGAAGTACCTACTAAAGACAAGATAAATCACATCTTAAAGATATCTGCTTCTCAATATTGATTATAAATAAATCCTAGTGTCAATACATCAAAGACAAACATCCAGACTGTCTGTGTCTGAAGTTAGATGAGAAGTTGATGGCTTTTCACTAATTGCCGTGGCTTTGGAATAAGCTCTTTGTGCCTCTGAGCAGAAAATTTTTTGGTTTCCCTATAATCACCTTTGTTGTTGTTTTAATCATAGTTTGAATAATAAAACAAAATAAAACAAAAAACCCCCACACAAATACCTAACATCTTTCTCACCTCTTCTAGACTCAAGGTCAGTTTAGATTATGGTAGTCTGAAATTCAAACGTTCGTTCTTTCCATTCCCGGTCGTTGTCTGTAAGATGTATAGGTTTACTCATTTAACTCATAACTCATATTTACTCATAACTTTTAAAATCATCTGCTCTTTGAAACAAATTACATTTATATATTTGGAAATCTATTTTACTGTTGTTACTAAGTACTTTATGCCATATATGAAATGTCAGGGATCGTCTAGATTGCTTACTGAAATGTCTTTAAAAATAGTCAAATACTACATTTGCTTTTCCTTTTAAAATGAAGATATTAGTAATTCTACAAATTCTTTCAAATCTAAATATATACAGTGCACCATATGTTTACAGATTTGATTCCCTTCATGTCAATTAACATTTTATTCCTTCTTTTAAAGGCAATAAGCAATCATCATTTGTCTCAAATTAAGTAAATCTTAAATGTCTTATATTTTATTTGTCTTATTTGCCCTATGTTCTATAAATCTTTTAATAACACTACTTAATTCGATATTGTAAAACGATATTGTAGAGTTGGGACTGTTCAGCCTGTAGAAGAGAAGGCTCAGGGGAGATCTCATCAATATATATAAATACCTGAAGGGAGGAGGGTGTAAAAAGGAGGGAGCCAGGCTCTTTTCAGTGATGCCCAGTCACAGGACAAGAGGCAATGTGCACGAACTGAAACACAGAAGGTTCCCTCTGAACATCAGGAAACACTTGTCTACTGTGAGGGTAGCTGAGCGCTGGCACAGGTTGCCCAGGGAGGTTGTGGAGTCTCCATTCTTGGAGATACTAAAAAAAATGTCCAGACATGATCCTGGACAACTGGGCCTAGATGTCCCTGCTTGAGCAGGGGGGTTGGACCAGGTGGCCTCCAGAGTTGCCTTCAAACCTCAGCCATTCTGTGATTCTGTGATAATCATATTGGTCAAGAAATGGTGAATCGAAGGAAGATAAGATGGCAAAAGCAAGAGTCTCTATTATTCTAAGATATTTTATAGTGTATTTGGAAATTATGAAATGTCTTGTTCATACTCCTAGAGTTTTAATGGTTGTGGGGGTTTGTTGTTTGTTTTGATTTATTTTTTTAACTGTAATTATATTTCAGAATTGTCATGGAGAAAAATGTGAGTGCCTGGGTACAGAAAGAAATAAGAAGAAGCAATAGGTAAGCCCCAGGTAACATGCCACCTAAACAGAATCATGAAACAAAGGTAAAATTCAGACGGATTAGGGTGATCAAGGGATGGAAGAGCCAGCAGGTCAGGATTGGTCAGGATGGCAAGTGTTCTGTGCGTAACGCAGTAAAAGTTTTCTCTTCTTGATTTCTATTCATATTCTACAGTAGGTCTAAGAAAAGATCATTTGTTAGTATCAGTGGGAGACCTGTATGCAGGACTGCTGTAGAATATACTATTAAGAACCACAGTGCAGATTAGAGAAAGGGATTTTATCTTTTATTAAGGGCTGCAGTGCAGCTTTTCTTATCCTTTAAAATAGTCTTTCAAGTGAAATTGTTCTACTCTTGTCCTGATTTCTTTCACTGCCTAATTTTTATCAGTGAATGCCATCTAGCCCTTTCTCTCTACGATTTCATTTTTCTTTCTTGCACTCTTTTGATGTTCAACTTTTTCTGTCCTCCATCACACCTGAAATTGCAGACCAATAAACAGTGGTCAAGCACCTTTGTTCTCCCTTGGAAAAACAATAACTTAAAGCTCTTCTATTTAATTGATCCTCATAAGTCTCACACTTAAATTTACCTTTATAGTTATATATATTATTTATTACTGTGCTAGCTTGTCATTTTTTTTCTGATTATAGCATAGCCTTAAATAGATATTCCTATAAAAACCACATGCTATCTATACTGATAAAAAGTTCAAAGGCATTGTGGTGGAGTAGAAAACTGTTGAGGTAGCCTGTACTAGACTGTTCAAACTAGAAATGAAACAAACTCTGCAAAAACCTAGTCTGTCTGAAGCTAGTCTTATGTTGTCAGCTGATGAAAAGAAAAATCTCTCTCCTCTGTCATCTTCTTAAGGCTCTGGTGTAATTATAATTTGTAAACTAGAGCTCAATATGGCACTATGATATTAATCTGAGACCCAAAACTGACAGAAAGGCTATTAAGAACTTGATTTAAGCTTTGGGAAGGAAATTTCTATTTTCTAGATACAGAAAGATATAAAACTTTCGTAATATCTTCGAAAGACAGGAAAAAAAAGGAAGAATTTTAAAGAGAAATGGATCTGAAAGCCACAAGCATATCTAAGCAGACAGAACTAATATATCTTTAAGGAAAAAAAAAAAAAGATCGTTTTGGAAGAGCCCACAAAGAAGGAGTGGAAGTATAAAAGAAGAAATAGAGTATAAAAATAATGTGTATAGTGAAGAAGATCTTTAATGGAAAACTGCTGAACTGTAGCTTCGTCTAATGATGAGATGATTGTCTTAAACTCAGCTGGAAGCCTTATTATTCATATAATGGATGCTAGTGGAAAGAATAAGGAAATGTCAGAAGTTATACTAACGTTTTGGGAGAACAAAGGTATTTTGAGCATAAATAGAATTCAGATGATACAGCAAGCAAAGTATTCTATCTCAAAATGCTACAAGGATCATAGAATAAAAACATCAAAACACAGTTAGGAAGTTTAGAGTTTATACTTCCCAGACAACTGTTTAGTAGGAATTAGTGAAGAAATGTCTAACCAGGGTAAAGTGCTCAGACCATGCAGTTGTATGTGGAATACCTAACATATACGCATATTTCTCAAAACTATGTATTTAAGTTACAGAAATGAACATTATAAATTCAGTGAGAATGAATTTAGGAGAATGAACTGTGGCCTTTTGTCTGTGTTTTTTCTCTTTCTATACCTTTGAAAGCGGAAGAATTTAAGCCCTTTAAATACACAATCTTAAAAAAGGACTTGTGCTCGTTGTTGCTGTTGAACAGTCTATTAATGATTAATTTTTTCTGTAATAAAAAAAGAAGCTATTAAATATGTCAAGCCAGATGAAGAATTATGCTTCAGTGAGATCTTCAGGAGTTTTTATTGTCTAAGAATAATTAAACTGCCTAAGATGAAATACATTATACCTTAAGCACAACTATAAAACTCTTGAAGAGTGGTGAGTGACTAAAGCTTTGTGTATGGGCAGTTCTGGATACATACATGTTGTTATACAGTGCTTTCTAAGTCCTCTAAGCCAACCTGTCATAAGTC
This sequence comes from Buceros rhinoceros silvestris, assembly GCF_000710305.1. Lineage (NCBI taxonomy): Eukaryota > Metazoa > Chordata > Aves > Bucerotiformes > Bucerotidae > Buceros > Buceros rhinoceros. Next base: position 12,104 of record NW_010413506.1, read on the forward strand.
AGCTTCATTCCAGTAGCCAAATGCATGATATTAGCATTAGCAGCTCGATTTATTTGAGGTTGCAGGCTTCAGCTGCTGCAGATTGTCACTCGTTCATCCTGCTGGCACACCAAAGCAGCCAAACATGGGACAGCCATGTCTAGAATACAGTATTTTTACAGATCTAAGACTAAATTAACATTTCTTGCCTCTTAACAAAGCCTGTCAGCCTGAATACAATGACAGTGTCATTAGATTTTAGTATATTCACGGCACTACTTACGGTGATTGCTGAAGATGTTTTTGTCAAATACAGTTTATGTCATTCATTCTTTCTTATAGGCAACATCAATGAGCAGCAGGCTGGTGCAAAGCATCTAACCATAATAACACTTCGCATTTATGTAACTTTTTTCATTTCCTATCACTAACAATGCTCTAATAAGTCCTCAGAAGGATCTTACTGAATTAGATAATTACAACCCAAAGTAAAACTGAGCAAATTAAATCACAGAAAAGTTGTCTGAGGTTATAGAACAAATAAATGACAAAGAAAATTAGAGCTCAGGAACTCTGAATTTGAATAAGCAGTCCCTCAGCAACATTAGAGTTGATACCTTTGTGCTGTTAGATTGATTTTATGCAACTTCTTCACTGTGAGGGTAGTGAGTCACTGGAACAAGTTGCCCAGAGAAGTTGCAGATGTCCTGTTTCTGGAAGTTTTCAAGGCTGGGGCTTTGAGCAGCCTAGTGTAGTGGAAGGTGTCCGTGCCCATGGCAGGGAAGGGGTGGAACTAGATGGTTTTTAAGGTCTCTTCCAACCCAATCCATCTTACAATTGTATCACAGAATCACAGAATCATCTGGTTGGAAGAGACTTTTAAGATTGAGCCCAATCTTTCACCCTGCACTGCCAGAATCCCTAAAACA
>NW_010413507.1:0-2973 GCF_000710305.1 Buceros rhinoceros silvestris
TATAATTTATTGTTATTATTAATGAGAAAGAAGCAACAATCTAGAGAAAGAAAACCCTTCTAGGTATCTCTTATCTGCTTCCTTGTGTGTCTGAGGGACCTGTGAAACTAAACCTGGTGACCACTTTGCCTCGCCTCCTCATTGAGAAGATACGCAGTCATGCAAGTTTTCTTGGAACATTTCCTTGAGTTATTATTATATTTTTTCTTGGGTGTTTGATGAGAGAGTGCAATATGGGTTGCATTGTCTAGGATTCTAACTAAAAGGGAACCTAAAAAGATGTTATGTGAGTCAGCTTTTAAAAATACTTTTAGATGCTCTGAGAAAATGCTTCTGGGACATTTGACCATTGAAACAATTTTGTACGGAGCCTAAATCATCATAACCTTTTAACCCTTTGTGACTAGAGGATTGTAAGGGCACACAAAGGCATAATCAAAGGCAGAACTGGGCAGTACATCAAGGAGAGGGTTTTGTTGACAGTGCATTGTACAGTAGGTACAGTTATTTGCCCTTCACTGGGCAGCACTTGAGCATATTAATATCTTTTATTCAGCATTTAATAAGACCATTGCTGTGTCATGGCTGCGTTTCTGGGAGATGCCAGTCTGACAACACCTCAGTGTAGAAATATGCTAAGTATAACACAAATGTACTTTACAATAATGGAAAATGCTTCTGTGAGCTACAGAGTAACATGCTCCAAATAGAAGAGCTGTTCTGGTGGCCCCAAAGTGGTACCTCCCTGAGCAGCCAGAAAGGTGAATGCACAACAGCATCAGTATTTTACAATGATGTACAAGAAAAGAAACAGAATGACAGAACTAGAAGCTACAGTGAAAACAGATGAGATTTTTTTTTCTCCTAGCGCTCGAGATAATTAAATATTCTGTGTAAGAATTTTATTGAAACTACATTTTGAGGGAGGGGGGAGAAAAAAATAACCTGTTTTTTTCCCTTCCTTCTCTTTTTTTCCCCTTCATTATCATTTGGAGGAATAACATCTTCTTTAAGAGGCTATACACAAGTGGTAAAGTTGGTTCATAAACAGAGGATACAGAAGGTGCATTAATTTTCCTTATAATGTATCTCACTGTCCAAAGTATCTGAGAGCTTTGTCCCACTGTGAGAGTTTTGTAGTTGGATGGATAGCAAAACCAGTTGAAGTGTGTTACCCGTGTAGTGCAAAAGGGCTGAGGGCCATTTTGAAAGGTGGCTAAAGTCACATTTAATGCGTGGTTCGGCAGAACCTTGAAGCCAAGGAGTATCTCACTCTGTTACATGGAATCTCTCACTCTGTTACTCATCTCCTCCCAGGTATGTGCCCTGGCTGTCTCCCAGGTCTGGGAAAGTCCTGGGCGTGCAGCAGCCCCAGCAAGCCTATCCATAGGGTGCAACTGTGGAGACAGAGGCTGTGAGGGAGCCAAGGCATGCCATGCTGTCTGGACAACCAGGGAGGGTGGGGACATGGGGAAGAGAGGTACTGCAGAATGGAAGTTTGGCATAGCTTCACGTTGTCTATGTTCTAAGCGTTACTGGAAAACAAAGGCTGAGATATAACATACACATTGCTCCAAGCAAACAGTGTCAGAGCCTCCTAAAGGTACTCCCTCCACTCTCTTTTATCTCAAAGGGTATGAAAGGGTTATTAATTAACAGTGGACACTGTCAGGGAAGGGAATTTGAAATACTGCCAAGATATCTGTAACCCAGACCAGTGTGGCCCAGCAGAGCAGGCTGTGAGCACCCCTTCATGGGTGTCATTGCAAGGAGATGCGGAAGAAGTGTAAGAGCTATTGGGTGCCAGCAATCAGTGCCTTCCTCTGCATTTGCAAATAGTCTGGGACAAAGCAACCAAAACCATTTGCTGCTTTTGCCTCCACATTAAGAGGATGAAGTAGGAGGCTGAAGGTATGTAATATCTGATGCATATAAGGCACTTGCCACAGAGGAGCCAACATCTTTTTCCATCCCAGAGGCTTAGAGCAGCATAAGGGTGCAATGCAGCTGCATGGCTACTGCGGGTGAGCTATCTGGACTTTAGAGTAGTGAGGTTTCCTTCGTGCCCAGTGTTTTAATCCAGCTTTACAGGTCTTTCCTACACTGAACTATAGAGGTCTATCAAAAGTATGCAACCCCTTCTGTTTTCAGTGCAGAATAGTAGTTTGATAATCTCCTACTGCAGTGTTGCTCTTTCTTACAGAAGTAACTGCCCTGACCTAGTAATTCTGACACCTTTTGTATTACCCAGATTTTGCACACTTGAATGGTAATGCAAACTCAGGCAAACAGATGTAAAACTCTGAGCCTCCTGTATTTTTTCCAAACATCACATGCCATCTTGCTGTTTGCTTTTGCTCTGATTTATGGGACTCCTTGTACTGTGAACATGGCCTTGGAGATTTTTGCATCAGGTCTCTTGTGGTATTTTTGAGTTCTCATTGTGTTCACAAGTACAGAGACCGTTTCAAGATTCAGTCTGAACTGGTGACTTTTTTTGCTTGTAATGTTCCAGTTGCTTTGTAAAGACTGACTTTAGGGGCTCGCCATGGTCTAGCTAGATAAGTGCTTGCCTCAGTTCCTAGGCATGATTAACAGGATCTCTAGTGTCTCAGCTACTAGACTGCATGATCAGATCCAAGCCGAAGAGAAAATCTTTGCTAGCTTATGTGATAAAAAGCTCATCTCCACAGACACAAAGGAGCTCAGGACACAATGGCAGGTGGAGGAACCCCATAACCCACTCAGGGAAAGGAACATGGTCCCTCCCAGGGCTGTCCCAGTGGTGGCATCGGGCCTATGTGCTGGGAATGACACCCAGCACCGATAACAGCTCCTCTCCAGAGCACCTTTTGGACTGAAGGGGACACTGCCTGGTGGTAAGGGAGGCATTACAGGCTGCAGGGGAAGAGTATTTTAGGATTGCACAAGCTTTACTAGGGAGGTTTGGGGGAGGAACCAGACAGGGAAAGA
>NW_010413507.1:3087-4702 GCF_000710305.1 Buceros rhinoceros silvestris
AGAGAGAGGTCAAGGCGGTTTGGGGAGGAAGAAATGTGGGAAGAATATAGAGTCAGGGCTGGTTGTAACTAAACAGGCCAGTGAGCTTATCTGACCATGCCCTGCACTTGGCCAGAGCAGTCTGTCCTACCATCATATTAGCTCTAATTCTAATTATTTTCCAGTGTTAGGACAACTGCTGAGGAGACCATGGTGTCTGGGTCAGACTGAGAGGTGTGTGTTGGTGTGTGCAAGAGGGCTCTGCACTGGGGATGTGGCCTTGGGGGCCTTGTATGCACTGGTGACAGCAACTGGGGAGACTGGGATCCTTGGAGAGCTACTGAGCAGACCGAGTGATTGGGCTGGAGAGCTGCTGCAGGGATCCACCTTGTGCATGTGCACATGGATATTGCTATTGATGGACCCTCACCCTGGCTGGCCAGAGGTGAACAGAGTGAGGCTGCTCTTTACACTGTGGCTGTGCAAATGTGGTGTTTCTGTGTGTGCCTGCAGGCCTCGCTGCACTTGGGGACGTGCCAGGGCCAGCCTTGCCTGTCTTTGGCTGCCATATTCAGCAGCTCCCAAACCTCTTTTTCTTCCCCGCTTCCTTTTTAAAGTCATTCTCATGTGGATTACAGTACTTAATTTGCTGTGTCCTGGTTTGAACTAACTGCCATGTAAGTTCTTACCCAACCTTCTCTCGTTAGCTGAAATCTATTAAAACTTTGATTCAACAGACAGTGCTGTAATCAAAAAGCTGCTTTCTGAGTCTGAGTCTTCTCCGCCTTGCAGGTACCCTCTGCTAGCAGACGAAATGTGGGGCCTTCCTTTAAGATTTGCTCTGATGTCCCACCATTCCAGTGCTTCAGCTGGTTTCCCAGCGTTTTCACAGCCCATGTGGTCCTAGCAAGACCAGTTGATCAGCCACCAGTTAGACCATAAGAGAGGGACACCTAATGCATACAGACCTATAAGCATTGCTTAACTTCTGCGTAAGACAGAAAGCATTTCTAACTGGCTTACACTGGAGCCTCTTAAGAATGTAGCTCCTCAAAAATGTCTTTTTTTTTTTTTTCCCCCTCCTCCTGTCATTTCTTGGTGAAGTAGCTCCAGGATAAAACACATAATTAAAACTTGTCATACATAAATCACTTCAGGGCAAATAATCCAGATAAGTATTTTGATTTTACTAGTGGGTAAGTGGATAAATTTGGTATTTCCTTTGTCATAATTCAAGTTTATGGCAGCAGACTAATTTGTATGCCAGGTCCTGTACAGGGAGCAGTCAATTAGGTGCCACAGCTTTACTTGAAAATGATTCCTATCAGACTTATAAACACAATACATTATCACATCAGATGATATTTAATATCTGTTCTTGGAAATGAACAAGAGTGATGAGATAAGGACTGTAACAGAATATCACAGATTTCAGGAAATAAGCTCTTTTTCACTGAAAGCCAAAAACTATGACTAAAGACTGGTTTTATTTTTATCTAGGTTCCACCCCCCCCCGCCAAAAAAAAATCTCTCAGGAAATTATTCTTATACTGTTTCACATTTAATGCGATTTGTTTGAAGCAATATCCTGTGGTATTGACCTGTTATACTTGAATGGAAAAACTAAACCTGCTGA
>NW_010413507.1:4806-47260 GCF_000710305.1 Buceros rhinoceros silvestris
AGAAATCTTTTATCTAAGAAAAATACATGTAGTGGATACCATAAAACCAATCAGGTGCCGTGTGGGAGTTAAAATATAGCAAGACCTGAAAACTGAGCTGTAGTTAAAATCAAACATAACTTTGATTCAACAGGATTGACTCATCTCAAGGCAGACATGGGTTATGCAAACAAACCCAGCTAACGTAATTTCTGAAACTGAACAGATTCTGTCCATCTCGTGATAAGGGAGCACTGCAGGGAAGTAATTTTGATTTATTTTGATGATTAACTGAAGCACTGCTGTTCATACAGGAATTCATCCTAACCAGAGTGTGTTCTCACGCTGGTGCATGCACAGAACTTCTTGTAGAAAAAGCGGAATTAGCATTTCACTTTGCTGTTCAGCGTGTGACACTGCCTTTGTCACTCTACACGGCACAAACTTTTCCAGGCTCTCTATGTTATTGTTCACAAAGTTGTTCCATAGGAAGGGGCCAGTTCAGATTCAGCCATCTTTCAATATTTCCGAGTGCTTGACTTTGCTGTATTTATCATCTGTTGGTGTGGTTGTGCCTGTGTGAAACGCCAAGGAACAGGAAGGGTGGTGGCAGGGAGCTGGGGCTGAGAACCAAGTCCAGCCCTGACTGGGCAGTGCCCCTGTGGGCAGAGCTCAGTCTAGGAGAGCAGGGGACACGGCTGGACATGGGCATCTTACAGCATTACCGGGGCAGAAACTGAAGGCCATGAGCTGAGCCAGGTGAGGCCAGAGGGGTCAGTAAGGTGCTCAGGGCCCTGATGGCAATTTCCTTGTCTTTTGGTTTAACCAGCAAGCAAACAAATCCTATATTCTACCACATAGTCTCTCATAGCATTGCAACATCTAAATCTGTGCAGAGACCTCTGAGAGAGGAACTGACCAGAAGGAACAGGTGGTTGTCTCACAACAGAGGAGGAGTGGCACATTGTATGAAGCTTTTCCATGAAGCACCTCTGGAATCAACCCTGGCCGCTGTCGTGTGGAACATAATTTTTTTTTCCCCATTTTTTTCCCCCAGCATCCTGTCTTTGTATCTTTCTCATCCTGCTTCTCCATTCTACTTCCCTCTTCTTAGCTAGTGAGGCCTGCTCCTCTTCCCAGGAACAGATGCCCACACTGAGGCACCTCGGAGCTCTTCTTTCCCATTTAGCCCCTTGTTCTGTGTCCCCTTGCCCAGACGGTTCCTCCTCTTCTGCTCCTGGTTTCCTTTGGCCCTGGGTTCTTCTGTCCTTGCGCCTCACCCTCACTGGGTTCCAGCAGATATCCTTTCTCAGGCTGCATCCAAGAAAACTCTATGTCCAAATTAACTTTTACCATGCAATATACAGCCGTGTTCAACTCAACAGTAAAGTCAAAGTATCAGACTAAGTAATTGATTCTTATAATTGAGAGACAACCACTATCAAGGTTGATGCCGTAGTAATCTGTTGTGTGAATTGTTTGCTAGATGTGCCACAGAAATGAACCCTTTCCGCAGCAAGAAGAGTCAAATGTGGTTAAAAACTTTGTAGTGTTGACTTGCTGATTAATTTTCACAGAAAGGGCGGGATCCAAGAGAATATTGCATTGCTTATGGTATTTCCTTCTGACCTTCTGCAAATTAGAACCTGTTTTGTTAGAACGACATTTTTATTGTTTGCTGTTAGATTGGCCCCAGCCAAATCTTCATTTTTTTCTCTGCAACTGTGAGCCACGCAACTAAAGTAGTAATCAAAGCAGAAGTTTAAATTTCCATGCTAGCTTGTTACTGATGGAATTTATAGTACAAAGTTAATCCCACCCCTGAAAATTGTCATTTTTTTTTTCAGATATTTTAAAAACGTCATTGAATCTTTGGTTTAGAAAGTGGATGTCACCCATGGGCTAGCAGGACAAACCAACACAGCATACTAGCTCAGTCTCTACTCTTCTTTCAGTGCTCCCACAAAGTATACTAGCTTGTGTTTAAAGGGATAAGTTGGAGTTTTGTCTGAATAAAACTTCATCTGTTGAAGGTCTTTAGTCCTACAATTAGAAACATCTGTTCCAATGTAAAGCTAACATGATTATTGAAGCAACCTTTGATGACCAAAATTCTCGAGCCTGAAATAAAATTAGTCTTAAACAAATTTGGTTTGCTGCCCAGGGTATAGTTAAGCAATTGGATTTCAAATGATTGGTCTAGACCTTTATACAGCTTGAAAAATTGGGGGGATTTAAAGGCTAACAGCTTTAAACTAAAACATTATACATTTACACTATTGATCATTACAGATGAATGGGTAGTTACAAAAGATTTTTGGTATCTGAAGTTGTGCTAATATTACTCAAGTCTTATGAAGCTCGGAGATATGGGTGTTTCAAGTTCCTGTATTCTAAATTTTTACCGTTGAAAATTAAGGACAGTTGCTTTCAGAATAAACAGAAGTTATCAGTTTAGTCTGCTCAGTACTACTCCTTGAACAATATGCATCGTATTTCTGTAATAAAATAATTTTCAGAATGTGTCTTTAAATATTTTCATAACATTACCAAAATTTGAGAGAAATAAAAATTATTTTAAATCTAAAATTTTTTATTGTGGTGTTGTCAAAATCCTTTCTCCTTAATTAGTACATCAGCTCTGAGGCTGTCTAGTAAGCAAGGAGGGAAAACAGTCAAAAACCTGCAAAGAGACAAGTGCATTAAGAACAGACACCTTCCCAAGGCCTGCACATGTACAAGTGTCGTTTTGTATTGTTCTGATGAGAACTAAGATCTCCCCTCTTACTCCTCTCTCATCCTGAGGAGTGGAAAGTGCAACTGTCTTCACTGTGATAGCAATGCGCAGCATGTAATTGCCAGTAGCTATTGTGGAAGGATGAAGAAAACAGGTATAATAAGCCCATTGTGAGGTATGACATTAAAGTTGGGCAGCTGTAAAGTGTATTGACAATGAGATTTTGGGTGAAACAGAAACAAGTCTGTACCATTAGAGATGTCTGTGGTTCATAAGATGAAAATCTCCCTTTAAAAAAAAAATACTAATGCCAGTGAAGACAAAGCAGAAATTTAGGATCGTGTCTTGAGACTTCCTGGTGAAAGATTTCAAATGCGTGGATAGAGACAGTGATTCTTGTGGATGGACTCACACTGAAGCTATTTTCATCTTCCTAAAGTCCTTCCATCATCAATTGTGAGAGAGGTGTCTCCAGATATTTGTCAAAAGATCTTGAGTGGTTTTTCTCCCTGGCTTATTTGTAAAAAAAATATGTTTAAAAATTATGATTGTGGGTCTGTTTAAACTTTTTTTTTTTTTTTAAACATACAGGTCCTGAATGAAGTCCAGTCTGAAGTAATGTCTCACTAAGTAGCCAGACAGGGTACATGTGGTGCCCACTATCATGTGTTTTACATCTTTGCAGTGTTTAAATATTTCTTCCCTCAGTCTCTGCCCTGAAGATGTTTCCCATCACAATCAGAACTCACTCTGGGATGGGCGATGACCGTAGGTTAATGGCTATGTAAGATTTGATTCTTGATTTCTTATTACACAGTATGCCAGATTAAATGAGTAAGTGTATTATCCCCACAATTCTGTGAATTGTTTTAATAATAAAGAATAATATTGTTGGTAAAAGTGTCAGAAAGGATCTGGGAAACAGAATTGTTTCTGCATAATTCAGTGCACATTACCAGTCCCAGCCAACAGAGGATGTAAATCTGTGGCATACCCACTGCATAGCCAACTATATACACACATGTAATCCATCCTGAATCCAGAGACCAGTCCCGGTGAGTCTCTGGGCTCGTTGCTAGTGTTTCAGCACTTGGCAGTAGCTGGGCAGGAGTCAGCTGGCTGGCTTAGCTGGAACCAGTGCTAGTCATTGCTGGTTTTCTGCCACAGCTGGAACCTGACTATATGAGTTCTCTTCCTCCAATGCATGACAGGGCCAAGTTGTGGCTTATGCTGTGCTGTGGGAACAGACATAGGGTGCTCATATACTTCAACTCTTAGCAAAAGCTGTTTACCCTCGTGGTGTTTTTCAGACTGCAACAGGTGGACATGCTGAGTGGGCCCCTATTCTGTCTGCACTCAGGAGGAAGATCAGCCTCTGCATTGCACAGGAGTTTGCAGGAACAGAGGTGGGAGCAAGAGCCATCAAAGTGTGGGTCAGGAGATTAATGGTATGACTGTTCCAGAGGTCAGGACTTAGCCTGACTAGCCTAGGCACAAGCCTATCTTAACGGGTACACAGAGCTACCTCTACTGTCACATTTATTTATATTTGGGCAAATTCAGCCAAGCATTCTAAACCAGCATTTTATACTCGCCTCTGGGAAGATGTTGAAAGCTTTCAGCTCCCATTAAACTCATGCTTTGCATAGGTACGGGTAAACAAACCTTCAGTGCACTTTTTGCTTCCCCAGGCTCAGGGAATAAATTTTCTCTGGTCTATAAAAGTATGGTGGTTTCTTACCCTGTGTCTAGGGTTTGGGACCTGAGCATGCTCCACAGCTTACAGCTGGTGGAGACCACACCAGCTTGCTTTCTCTGCTCTTCGGTTTCCTTGAGGAAGGAATCCAGATGCAGTGACCAGACCCAGGCGTCACACCTAAGGCAATAGGGATTGAGATTGCAAAGGACATGACGGTGCATGCCTGCTCATCAGTCCTAGGGACCATTCTGGCAGGTTACAACTGCCTGGCATATTCACTGTGCTTTCCAGCCCTGCCTTTATCCCCGCCTGTGACCAACATGCTGTTCCTGAGCCCTGGAGCTACAGATAAGTTCTCTGTTTAACGTCCTCTGGTGCAGCTTTCTGCAACAGGCGTTGGAAATCATATCCATCTTTCACATCTGGTATCTCCAGTGATTCTCCTGATGGTCCTGGCTTGGAGAAAGAAGACCAAGTTTGCAGAATTTGTGTAGCTGTGTTCTGGTACAGTCTAGCATGAACTTGTTTGCCCATCAGTGGACATGTTTGGACATGGAAATATTAAATCTGTGAGAGAAAAAACTTTGAAAAGACTGTGTCTTTTACATTAATCATCATTACCACCCATATAATTAAAAATATTGCAGAAAACTCTGTTAGGTAATACCACATGTGGTTAAGATATAAATTCCTTAGTTTTGAGTATAAATAGAGAACAGTGTATGTACAAAAGTATTATGATGCTAGTCATGATTTAATAATCTATTTTGTCACCATTAAATATTAGTGTGATATTCAACAGAACAGTTTTTGTTTAATTGTAGTCTCCTGTTACTCTAGAAATTAATGAAGCATAGAAGAGAGTGCTTCATAATATTAAGTGTTCTTGAAAGAGACTTTTTGCACATGTGAAAAGCAGCAGAGTATACCAGTCTGCATTATTTTGATGAAAATTCACACAAGTTGCCAACTCAGTGATAATTGTTGAGAGATATTGAACTGGTTAATCGTTTTTTTCCTTATTTGTTTCCTCTCTTCATTTGGACTATTATTCTGTCTAACTGGCATTTGGAATTTAACTAGAAAAGGAGAAAATCTACTAAGGAGAGAAAAAATTACTGTTCAACTGAAAATTTCAATCTGCTTCTAAAATTCCATAAAAACCACCCAACAACTTTGGTCTAAACCAAAGAAACCATGTAGCCTGGATTTGAAAATACAGTGGTAAATATGAAGTTGCCATTTAAACAAAAATGTCTCTCCATATGAAACAGAAGTGAATTATCTAATTAATTGCCTAACCTGATAAACCTCGAGGAAATATGTGCGGCACCTCTCTGGGTAACAACTCCCATTGGAAACACTTTTTCCACATGTTGGGGACACTGTTGCAACTTCCTCAGGGAGATGCACCTTTCCTCTACCTCCCATCAGGGGAGAAGAAAAGCTACCACTTCAAAGCTGATTATTTACAAATCCTACATCCTACTGCTTAGGGCTAAGAGAGTTATTCCCTCATTAAAGAGAAATTCCATGTACTGAGTTTCTATTTCCTCGGATCAGTAGCAAAGCTGCTTGACTGTGCTCCCCACCTCCTCAGTTTGCTCTTTATTCTACAGTAGAGTATGAAATGGGAAGCTAGCCAAAACTGATAGTTATATTTGACTAGAAACACTTTAATACCTAAAGGTTACAGATTCTAGGTCTTTTCCTCTCTTACCAGAGACAAACCAGTTCACATGCTACAGATTTATACTCTGTTATTTTTTGTGTCTATGGATGACATCAAGATAATATTTTTGTCACATGAGACATTAGGAACCTGGTTCTCAGCTTGAAATATTTTTCAGAGGTGACAGTAGGGGATAATTTGGGTTTTTTTCCTGATTTTTGTAATAAAGTTCCTCCTTTCTCCTGATAGAGGACCCTGCTTTTCTGCTTGTCCAGCTGAACTGAATTAGGATCTGTCTTACAGATTTCTGTTGAAGGTGTTATTAAAATAAAAAATGTTTTTGTTTGGGCTTTATTTTGTAGCTTTCTACTTGTGCCTTTTAGAGTTTGACCCAAAAAAATTTCCTGGAGCACACTGCCTATAGTAGATACACTATCTAGTCCGACCACACAGTGCTTTCATAAGAAATGCTTTAAAGCTGTTTATGCAACATCTTTGCATATTATCATTCAGTTATCTTGTCTTCTGATGTGCGTGATAGGTTAGAAAATGCTGAGTAAGTCATTTCAGCTCTTTAAACTGCTCCGTTCATTTCCATTTTGCAGCTGGAAATCATCAGAGCATAACAAACAAACGCTTCAATTACAGAGTAACACTACTTAAAATATAAATTTATGTGAACAAGAACCCTGATATCCTGCATGTTCTTGGGGCAGTTGAGATCATGTGTGTCTCACAGTGCTAGCACTGATGTACTGGTTAGATACACAGTGTGACGTGCAGAGAATACACCCACGTCCACGCACCCACTCCCACATTCTGTTATTATTTAGGATAATGTCATCTTGAGCAAAGAAACCAAAATTCAGCAGCACATTTCTACGGTAAGTAAAAGCCTTTAGCTCAATAACAGCAACATTATTAATCCTGGAAGTACGCTTTACGTGTACTTGCTAGTTGTATGTTGTAACAGGTGAATTTTCTTAGCACTGAAAGTGCTATAAGACCATAGTTTAGAGGTCTCTGCATGTTTGTTACGGCTTAAGAACAAATTACCTGGAATTCACCGTGTGACAGTAGCCTGATCTGGCTCCCCTTGTTATCTGTGCAAGGATTTTCATTGTCTTCAGTGGGAGCTTGATCATACTCTTAATGCCACGGTCATTTGCCCTGAGAAGCTCACTTAAGAGCTCTTCAATTACCTTTCTGGAAGCTCTCAAACTGTTAAGGCTGAGAGTTTGCCAGATATTTGAAACTGAACAGAACTCCTGGCATCATACACCTAGTAGCATCACTAATAACTGGTGAAAAAAAGAAAAGGAACCAGGGACACAGTGCTAAATCCTTTTCTGGCTCCATCTGATATTTATGTAACGGGTGTGCACAGAGCACAGAACTCACCTTTGCTTTGATGTATAGGCATACAAGACTTCAAGCACTAAGGAAAGAATAACAGCATAAGTTCTCCTAAGCACCAGATGATCCTTTCTATTTTTAGTTCCCTTTCCATAGAAATTCTGAATTACATTGCAGGCTGTTACTATTATATGGGGAATAGGTCTGCTCAGTCCACAAAAGTACTTCTGCATCTAGGATCTTTCGTTTGTGATAACTACCACAATATTACAGTTCGCTTCTGCAGTGGCAGGAAATGGTATTTGAATATTGTCTTTCTGCTTAGTCCACACAGATATTTAGCCAGAGATAATAAGAAAATACATTGCAATTATGCTAGCTGAGAGTCTATTATCCCTTCAAATCCATGGCCTGCACAGAAGGGAAAGCTGAATGGACTGTTTCAATCATTTAGGGTATATGTTTCTCTGGCACACTCATAATCTGACCAAAGCCATTATTTGGAAGTCAGTTGCACTCAATCATTTTGCCTGTTAATGAGGAGCTACTGAATACTCCAAGCATTAATCCCATTTAGGAGAACACAAAGGCAATCTGTACCTTGTATCAAGCAGTTATGATTGCATTGAGCTTGAAGAATTCAGTTATTTGTTGGAGGTTGTTTTTCCCACAACAGACCCTCTAAATAGAATTATCAAGCCTTTTAAATGTTAATTTGTTAAGAAAAATATAATGGCTAATAAAGACAATTAAGTTTGTATTGTAAATACTGGACTGAAGGTCTAAAGCTGCTGTGGCTTGTGAAGAAAGTGTGGCAGAACTCTATGAAACTCTATGCTAAGGCTGGAAACTATCTTCCTGACAGAATAAATAACATATGGGTATTAACATTTGTCACAAAAATTTATTTTATGCAAGGTAAATGTAACACAGGGCCAAAGAAGGTGAGGCCTGATCTAAATATTTTTTTCGTAAAAAATGGGGAGTAGGCAAGGAATACTGAAGATGCGAGACTGCAAATGAAAAAAAACATCAGTAATATGGCACTTTTGGAAAAAAGCATAAATAATTCAGAGATTTTATACCATAGGTGTAAAAGACTGGATTTTGTAATTCTTTATGTTGTGCTGTTTGTGAGCACTTTGGTCGTTACTGGGTGCCAGACTTCATTAAATAGGTAGACAGCTTAGATATAGCCCAGAGAAGAGAAGTACAAATAAGTTTAGAAAACAGTAAGTTTGAGAAGTAGCCTAAAAAAGAGAAGACTAAGATGCAGTGGTGGACAGCATAGAACATACATAAAAGGTGCTGTGAAGAAGATCAGTTATTCTTTTCCACTACGACAGAACAAGAAACAACAATCACATTTTTAGCTAAAAAGATACTTGTTATTGATTTTTTTTTCTTAATTCCTTGTTATAAAAGGAGTGAAGCGTGAAACAGGTAATGAAAGAATACTGGGAAACTCCTCCACTGGGTGTTTTTATAAACTGGTTGGAGACACGTTTGTAAGGGTGACCTTGGTACGTCTTACTTGTCAGTGTCCAGAAAGAAATGATATGGTCACATGAAGGATATTCAAGATCTGTTTGCAGATAACTTTGGCAAATTTCTTTTAAATTATTTTTTCTCACCTCTGATTGTTACAAGAAAATCCTAGACTGAATCATTTTTTTAACTGAAGTGATCCCTTGTAGTTACTCTCTCTGTAACAAGCAATTTATTCAAGACAAATGCTCACAAAAGAACCTAAACAAAACAGAGAAAGTCTTGAAACTATTTAGGAACAAATTCAGCTGTATGTCTAGATCTAATTTTAGGAACTCAGTGTCTCAGGTGGTATGGAAAAACACAAGTGTTTTTTTTATTTTTTCCCATCAGCACCTGAATAGATATTTATATCACTTGAAAATGTCAGGGCAATTATTCATTCTTCAGTTGCTGGCTAAATTACTGCAATGACTTTTACATAGGGCTCTCCATACAGGTCGTTCAGAAACTAGCTGGTGAAGCACACTCTTCTCTGTTTGGTCACAAATATAAAAAAAATTGTTCTCTAACTGAACCCACAGGCATTACTCAGGTTGTGTATGGGTAGCAGATTTGAATTCTGTAAAACCGGAATTCACAGCAATGAACCACTTCTTACCAATAACCATTTTTACTCCCCTTTCCTGATTATATGCTAAGGCAGATCCCTGTGTTGCTTGCGTCAAGTTTTACTCATTAAATACCCTGTTAGGGGTGTTGCAGTCACTTGGTTGCTGTGGTAAAAAACCCCAGCAAATGCATAACTAAAATACATTAAATTGGTGGGAATTGATTCAACACCGCAATGGCTTCCTGGATCAGGGCTTCCAAAATTTTACAGACAAGATCTCAATACTTCAAGGAAACTATCCCCTAAAAGTCAGTAATCTACAATCTCTATACACAATCTATTAGTCTAAAGAAGTCTCCATTTGCATTAAAGCAATGTGAAAGAAACAGAATGTTGGGCTGTGCACAGTATTACTTTTAGGAGGGTGAAATTGGGGAACAATGGTTCACGGTAGAAAGGGAAATGCAAAAAGTGGGAATCAATGGGTGAACCTGGCTAGGATGGCAAAGACGGCTCCTATTGAGAGAACATAGTGGAAGCGGGCTACTACGTAGTATGTGTTGTGCAGGGAGATGTCTAGTGAGGAATTAGCTAGGTTAGGCCCTCGATGGTGAAAAGAAAGATAAAGCCCGGAGCCCAGAGTATAGGGAGGTCCCATTTAATAGTCCCTTCTTGTAGGGTGGTGAGTCAGCTAAAGACTTTCCTGGAATTTCTGGCTTATAAAGCATTTTCAAATACTGAGATATCAATAACCACTAGAATGGATACTGTAAATCATTTTTTGTACTGGTGGTTCTAACAAATAGAGGAACTACTGTAGAGGTCTTTATTTCTGGTCTAAAATTCAGGAAAATGTACCTTCGGTAAATCAGAATACGATGACAGTCCTTAAAGAGGAAGTGGTTACTTCTTGTAAATCACCAGATTTTTAGCTTCCTTTTTACATTCAGCTCCTTCTAGCAATCTTACAAGTGCAGGATAGAAGTGTGATTTCCTGTGATCTACTTTTTCTTTTTTTCTCGACAGAATGGATTGACCACAAGTAGGTAAAGTTCTTGTTTCACCTTCATCGCTGATGCTGGACAAAAAAAACCCAACCACTTAATGTTTTTAGCCTTTAGGCATATTATAATCTAAAAAAGGGCAAGTGAGATTTCAAAAGGTAAGACTTCTCCATCTCCCACATTTCCTCTTTTAATTAACTGAAACTCAATGTGGAAGTTCCTTTAATTTCCTTTTCTCCACTTTTCCTGTCAGGCTGGGTTCATTAAATGCTGCACCAGCATTGAAGAAGCAGCTGTCATCAGCCTCTGCAGAACACTGCCACTCTGTCTAGTAGCATTGGCATATTTATCACACTTGGCAAATTGTTCCTGTCACCACTGAATGCTGTTTACCTTCGTTTTAATGTGTTCTTTCCACTCAGCTCTAAATAAAAACCCCTCAATTTTTTGATGACGACTTTTCTTGTTCAGACACAAACGTCCCAATTACACATCAATAGAAATGCCTGGGCCATCTTTTCCAGACATATCCCTGTTTATCATAAGGATTACCACACTTCGAAGAAGGATCCTTTCCCAAATTTGGGAAAGAAAGTGGCAGAACATTTGGTCTGATTTGCTCTACTGATCTAAAATCTTTACTGAAACAGCAAGTCAGAAGGTCCTTTATCGGATGTTATATACGTCTGGGTTTGCTTTTTGTTTTCCAATGTAATCACTAACTGAGGAGGTGAGATTTTCAGAGAAGCCTCCAAAATAATGGCAACAACATTTACTATGACAGGGCTAAGCAGTTATCACTCTCTGAGGAGCTGCCTGAATTTCCTCTACCTTCTTCAGATCAGTATTTTGTTATGTTGTACTTTCAACTGAGGCACACCAGCTCATTTTGGACCATGTAGGTCAGAGACCATGCTATGCTGTTTAGTGAAGACACAGCTGATAAACACTTCCTGTGATTTTGTCCATTTGGGATAGAGGAGGAAAAAGATCCTCCACAGTTCATGGAGTCAAAAATAATGGGGACATGTACTCAGGTGTTTCTGTACAGCAGAGATTTATATTCTGGCTCAATTGTCCAAAGGGCTGTAGGCTGTATCTTTCTGAGTCCTACTGGCACAGCTAAACTGGTGCACCTTGGGTTTGTTCTTGCTTTTGGGTTCTTACTCTTAGTCTCCAGCTTCTAGCTCTTAATGCTATTTTCAAGACCTGGTTGCTTGTAAAAAGCATCCTATGGTAGTGGTAGATAGTCACACAACTTACAAAAATTACATTGGAAACAAATATATTATGAAGATTTGGGGGAAAATCAATTTTAACAACGGTTTTAAGACTTCTGCTTAAAATGTGAACTAGATCTCAGAAGCTCAAGAAAATTTGACTTAACTCTCCTCTTCCATACCTATCCTTTTCTGCCCTTACATTTTCCGATGTTGATCAGAAGCAGAAGTAAAATACTGATGCACTGAAATAAACTTTACTCTGAAACATTTTTCACTCATCCTAATACAAATAAGGAAGTACCGGAAATTTCATTTGGAAGACAACTGTTGCAAAATTTCTAACACAATTTTACAGACCAAGGAGATTAAAATACAGAAGTTAGAGATTAGGTTATTGTTTGGGTGCTTATTCCATCACAGGGCTTGTGAAACTATCCAATCCCAAATAGTGTATATTAAGGTTTAAGGTTTTTGGAAGTTAAGCTTAATGCCACCAAAATTTACCAAACTACAAATTCAAATCATTGCTTGTGCCTCTCTCTGAAGTAACTTTGGGTGACTATGCATATTCTTCATGATATATGAATATTTGGAGTAATTGCTAGTCATACTAGTGTGATAGCTGTGAAAACTGATTCAAACTGTGAATCTTGTGTTGCACTCTCCATCACTATGCTGATAGCTATGGAAGAAAAGATAGTAAACAAGTCTGCAATTTTAAACTATTTTAACATATTGCGGCTACCAACTCTGTTAACCACGCAAAAAGATATTTATACTCAAGTGCTAATGAGCAAAAGATACACATGGGCTCTCTGTGGATATTTGTAAAAAAGCTGCTAACGTAAATTGCTTTTATCATAACAGGGGTAAAATATCATGCTATCCCTAGCATGCTGTGTAGCAAAACTGGCAAAAAATTATTGCTGCCCACATGGCAGATATTACTGCCTTCGTTATATGAGAAATTTAAGTAAGATAAAGTAAAATGTGATACCCAACACTGTGAAGACGCTGTAACTAATTATTGCAGTGTTTACAGTGACATCTTGTTCACTGTTTCTCAGCTCAAGTGAATAATGTCTTATTTTTTATTACAAAATGCGATCAATTTTACATTGTTTTGAATAATTCTGAGAAGTAATAAAAGACCAGTTGCTAGGAAACTTATAACCTGCCTCTAGAATACCAGCGGCTAATCCCACATCAGTCCTCAGAGGGCCAAACTAGGGTTAGACAGACAGCAGGGAATGATGGCACAACCTACAGCTTGATGTAATGAGTGTTACCTGATAAATTCTGTGTTCATATGTCAAAATGTTGTTGTCCCTGGTATCCCTTCAGTCCATGACTATTGTATGTTATCAGCTTCTGAGCATAGCAACAGGGTGCCAAATGCTTCATTGACATGAGAAAAGACACAGAGGCTTGTGAAGAAGTCCTGCTGTATGAGACAAAACAGAGAACAAACTAAAGACTTGTACAGCAAGAAGCCATTCCTAAGGCAAGAGAGGAGGAAAAAAACATGGAGAGGAAATCTCAGCCTAGCTACGAGAGGAAAATGAAGGATAATTAAGAACAAAATAAAACAAAAGACAGGGAAGCTTCACAGTATAACTTTTTTGATTGGGAACATCTAGGCTGGAAAGAAAAAAGTTGTTAATTGTTCATGCATATATGTGAGATTGGCTGGTGTGAGTAGTGAGTGCTGAATGACTCCATGTGGAGTTACTCTCTGGTTGCATAAAAGATTGCTTGTTGGCCTTCATCGTCAGCAGATAATTTAATTTCTTCCAGTGCAAGGTATACCATTTTTTAATGAGTTGCTGTGGGTATTGTAGGTACGGACTCCACCAGGATCGTGTTAGCCCTTTGTGTCCCCGTGAGGTGGAAAAAACACAGCTGCATACCTTCAGTATGGGAGCTGCTAGGGATGTGTCTTTGAGGCAAGTTAGACTGGTCCCAGCTTTGTTGTGTTACATCCTTCCTGCTGTTATATGAAGGATGAGCTCTGAAGCTCATAGAGTTAACTAGTATTTCATTCTTTCTGGAGAGAATTTAAAGGCAAAATTATCTGTATGCAGCACCTGGATGCTTGGTGAATGAACACTTTTGGTGATTGCTCTGAGAAGAGCTGCTCCAGTGAGAATACAAGTTGCTGAAAATTTGTGCTGTTGGTAGTAGACAATGGGTGAAAAAAGATTTGTTTGGCTTATCTACTTTATGTAGGCTCCTTTGCCACCAGTAAGTAACCCCTGGAGCCTGGCTTGAAGGATATTGTTGATGGCACCCATACAAAGATGAGTACACTTGGTATTTGTGATCTGTTCCTTTTTCCTCGCTAGTCTTCTAATCAAACAGCTGTGTGGACAAGAAGAAAGACAGAGATCTCATTTCATTAGCACTGACTTTGACAGATTTGGATCTGGAGCTAGAGCTAAAACAGTACATATCATTAGTTAAAGAGAGCTAGGAGTGAGGTACAGTGTTTCTTTCACCTCATCTGGGAGCTAAAATGATGAGAACAGATTTAGACACAATCACCTCCTTACTCCACTCTTATCTGAGCACAGTTGGGAATCTGTGCCTTTCAGCTACTCTGGTAAAGGTGTGCTTTTGATGATAGCCAGCACTGCTCAGCAAGTAATAAGCAGTATATTGATACTGGCACTACCCATAGTCCGTTATACTTTCATCATACAAGGAGAAAAGCAGATGTTTTCCACTTAGTCATTAGATTTCCTTGATGCTGTGGGAGAAATAAAGCATTTGACTGTTAGAAAGTGTTTATTCTTAGGTTTGAGCACCTGAGACTTTTCTTCAGGTGATGAATTTCTAATATTTAAAATGCAATACACAGAGCCAGAATCTAGCTGTGTAGTCATTGCCCATGAAATACAGAGCACTTTCTGTTCTAGATTTTACAAATTAGAATGTAGCAAACTATTTTTTATAAACAAGAAAGACAACATTTGTTCTTTAGCTTATGTAATAGCTATTACATATTGCATTTTCAGGTCACTAAGTAGCTTTATGTGCATGTCTCAAATACAAAATAAGATTTTTATTTATATCTTTTTATTGATGCGGAAGTCAAGAGATGGGTGATGTTATTCATTTTAGTGGTAATAAATTCTTATGCAAGAGGTATTAGTACTTGCTGAATTATCCAAGAAATTTTACAGAACACTTTCTTGCTCCCATCCCAGTTTAGTAAACAAACCTGCTTTCATCTTGAGGTTGTGTGTGTGTGGGTGGGGCAGGGTGTAAGCAGAGAGAAAGATAATATTCTGCAGCGTCATGTTTTTGTCTAAGACACTGCTGTGTGCTTTGCAGCAGCAGAAAGCAATTGTTGCAAGCAACTCTTGCAAAAGCACTTAATAGTCGCTTGGCTGGGTAAAAAAGAAAACGAGGTTTAGAATGCCACCTATGGTCATCAGTTATCCACACTTTTACTTTTTTTCTCATGTTTTGGATGAAACATCAGGCGTGATTTTTTATGATGCTCTAGTACTTTCACGAAGTTAGAGGAGTTGGTTCTGGAGTCATGGGCAAACTCCTGTTGGCACAGTGCATACCAACACAGTACTGCTAGATGAGCATGGTATTTCTTCTTCATACTTTGTTGTGCACTTCTCTTCTATGAAATCCTGTTCCAGAGGTTTTATTGCTAAATGGTACTATCCCTCTGATATACGATTTATAAATCAATTTGTAAAACGTGGTGAGTGCCTTGATCTTCTGTGGGTTAGAGTTCATCTATAAATAAGCCCTCTTGTTATTAATAATCTTTTAATTTCACAGCCAGCACTGTCACATTGCTGAATAAATTACTTTTATAGGCTATTATTTTGCAGTGCCATGTCTGAGCAAGTAAATCATCCAAGTATGCTGGATGACCTTTTCCACGGAGAGCAAATGTACATGTGGCACAACAGTAACAGCCCCAGTAACACTGGCAAGACAGTGGGGAGTGTGCTGAAGAGCCCTTGACCGTAGGACTGGCCTGCATTTACTGAGGTGAATAATAATTCTTCTACTGACTTTGCAGCTTTGTTCAGGTTGATTTTTATCAGCCTTATCTCACAGGTGTCACTGGTCTGTATTAATTTTACAGAAGCAGCTGCACTTGATAGTACCTCCCAATGTCTTTTTGTATATGAACTATGCTTTTAACAGGAACAGTATTGTGATGGATGAAAATTTATTTGAGGAAACTGGGTACTTTAGAATATATAATGAAACTTCGTACAGGAACAGGTCAAGTTTAGCTGTTCATAAACTGGAGACAACTTGTTTAGAAAGTAATAAGGCAATGAAGTTATTTTTTAATGAGGTGGTGGCAATGAAACCATGATTTCTGTGTACCTATCCCTGTCATGCAGCCACGTGAAATCACAAACTTCTTCATTTGCCTCTTTTGTTAGCAGTAGCTGATTGATCTTCTGGAATAAAATACGTTGTTAAATCTAGGACTCGAAATGTTAGGGAAAAAAAAAAGAAAAATGCTTGGATTTCTTCATGTCTGAGAATCCAAGAATAAGATGTAATAAAATGCAGTAGTTAGCCATGCCATGAGATGATATTCTTTCTTTTTAATCATTTTTCTTTTTACTTGGTGATTTTCCTCTTCAGCCATTATGGATAAAAGGTGCCTTCCTATATTCTTCGGAGAATTTATTCTTATCTGTCAAGAGAAGTATTTTTTCTTTTTTATTTCTAATGTGCTGAAAGACAGTTCCTATGATTACACCGACCTAATTCTCAGTGTCTACTATGTTTTTGTTTCCTCATTTAAGTATCCATGCTGGTGTGGAATTGTTTGGGTCACATGTACTGAAAACTGGGTTTCCACTTGGACTCACAAAATCAAACTCTTTTTAAAAATGTAGACTGTAACTGTATTTTATAGAGCATTTGTACCAGCTATGATGCTTTTCAAACCTTAAGGGCCACTCCCTTAGGTTACACATTTTCAGTGAGATAAACATTACTAGCCAGACACATAAACAAAATGTGGGGAATGATCGGACAGAGGTCTAACCTCTCAAGTTGTGCAGACTTTTTGTGTTAAATTATCTCTGTCTCCAACAGAATAACATTGTCATTCCCAGGAAATATGTGTGTTAAGAAGGAATTGAGTGAAGACTTTTTTTTTAGTCTTTTGGAGAAAAGGAGCAACAGAATAACTAAAAGCAACATGAGAGAAGCTTAGAGATACAAGTGAAGGGAGTTTTTGGACGGATGGTGAGATCGGTATACTTAAGCAGTCTGGCTACAGGAATTACGAAAATATAAAGATATGAGCCATGGATACAATTTTATTGTTCAGAATAGGGAATAGAGAATTAAACAGACAGAGCTATCAACAGTGGGAATGAACCCCTGTTGCTCTAAGATCTGGGTCAGAATTACTGTGTGTAATCACAGATGCAGACTGTTAAATACACAGTAGACTGTGTTGCAGCATTCTCTTCTAATGAAATTTTATATATATATATGCATACATGCATATATGCATATGTGGAAGTCTTACTAGCTTGAAAAAATATGTTGCTATCTGGTCTTGAGTATCTGTTGTCAAGTTTTCCTGAGACACAGCACTTTTTACTACAAGTATGAATTGCATTGGCTGCAAGCTATTATCCATAAAACATAATTTTAGTTATAATTCTGCCTAATTTCTAGCATCTTTTCCTTCACAGTACTTTCTTTACTACAATTTGCTGATAACAACTAATAAAGTTAGAAGACCACCTACTGTTACCATGCCTTTTGGCAACAACAGCTTTCTAAGAAATGCATTCACTAATTTATGAACTCTAAATAATAGCCTATTGTATCTCCATGAACACTCACACTTTTCCTCTAACAAAGCACCTATTTTCAACATATGGTTCTCAGTACGGTCATTTTCAACTTCAGCATTTTTGGAAGAGAAATTGTCCACAGAGAAGATAGATGGTCACAAAAAATTAAGGCCTTTCTCCTGTAAGTAAAGCCCAATTCCCTGGGATTAACTGTAATGGAACCAGCTCACATTATTAAAATTATGGCCAAATTTTAATTTATAAAAATAGAATGCAATAGTCTGGTTTTTGCTTTTCTCCCCTGATAGGTGATTGCTACTTGACACTAACCTCAGTTCTAGAGATTTTATCAATATTAGGCTTTAGAGCAGAGTTCATAGGTCCCTAAGAGAACTGGCCAAATCTAAATAGGATGTCTTCCAAAAAATGGGGAAATTTTTTTAGTGAGTTATTGTTTTTCTCTTAACATACTTCTAGATTGCAGTCTGTCAAATCATTCAAGCCAAATCTGCAAATCCAGTCTTAATAAAACTCCTACTCGAATGTGTTGTGAGATGAGCTATCAAAGCTATCAAATTCTTACAGTTCTCACTTCTGGCTTTGGATTAGTTCCGCATAGCATGGTGGTATTCCTGGAGCACACGGCTGGAAGTAGCCAGCAATGGTCTAAAGTTGTTGCTAATCAATTTAATCATCAGAAAAAAACATCATAAAGATGAATCATACAGATGAATTTTGAGGTGGGACCTTCCTAATATCTGGGTTTATGTTGCTGAAACGTTTTCAAGAAGATTCAGTTAAAGAGGGCTTTTTATACTCTGAACAAAGTGAAGTATTCCCCAAAACATGCAGAAGTTATGGAATCTGTGTTTATGTTAAATTATGTAACAAAACACGGACAATGCTGGGAAAGGGAGCTTCAGCAATATTTCAGGCCTCCTGTACCACGTGATATAGCCCTAAGGCAACTCTGGGAAGTGGTAAATAAATGAGAGTCCTTGTCAAAAAGAGTTTATATGCTGTGGGCCTTCTCCAGAGCTGAGCAAACACAATCAGGACATGACCAAGAGCTCAAACGGGTTGGTGAGGAAACATCAGTCTCAAATTTTCTGAATTAGAACTAAATTAATTATTCATTCTCACCCCCCTTTTTTTCAGTTCACTGGTAGTTAAAAGAAGAAAGAAAAATAGTTTCATGCAGATTTCTGCTACTCTCTGGCTTCATGGCCAGGAGAAATTGTGAATTATTTTTACAGCTGGTAAAATACATCCTGTCAAGCGTTATTGAAAATAGAAGTCCTCCATTTTCTTAGGTGAACTAGGTTAAAAATAGCTCCTGGTCAAATAAGCAAAACTGAGGGATATTTAAAAAAGATAATATGAATTTTAAAAAAAGAATTTTTCTCATAGAAATGTTGACATAGAATATTTTGACTTCTGGGGAAAATTTTGTTGCTTACTTCCCCCACCTCCATCATGTGTAAGCCACGTATGTTATCAAACTGGCACAATCACAAAGCTTTCTAGCATCTCTGCATCTGACATTGGCAATGAAGGTATTTGTCTTGTAACTGTCAAGTGTTTTCTTAAGAAACTGAATGTCTTCGGAATTACCGATATAAAATTAATCTCCTTTCATTTCTTCCTTCTTTGTTTTTGGAATTGTTTTCCAATCGTTTGAGTGTCTATCTCTTTCCTCTTATCTAATTTTTTGATGTCAGAAGACCACTTTGTAACTCAAACCCTTTTTGGTTTTTTTTCTTCCTGCGGCCAGCTTTTGCCTCCTCTGATCTGTTTGCTGCCTTTACTGTTTCCTTGTTCTTGTTGTTTTGGTCTCAGTCTTCTCACCTTTGTCATCTTAGCCATCCTTGACCTATAATCATGATTCTCACTTGGTCTCTGACGAGAACTTAGAGCTCCGTTTTCCTGCTTTTCCTGTGCCCTTTTCAGCATCTTTGATCCTCCAGTCCTCAACATTTCAGCTGGGGGACTGGAAAAATCAAGGTTGCCCACGATCTGTCCTGCCTCCTGGGTTTTAGACTTTGTTAAGAGAATTACACAGTATTGTTAGTGATGCCAGTGTCAGAATCAAGGTGTGTTTCCAATATTTATTAGGGCATTATTTGCAGGGGATGTAAAGGAGATGAAGAGCAGCTGACAATTTAAAGTTTGTACTGATCTGATATCCTGATTCATCTTGCAAGGTTTTAACCCCCAAACGCTTGGTGTTACCGTCTGACATCACTCCAGAATCACTTCTGACTGTGATTTGCTTACCTGAATTCTGCTGAATTTTAGAACAGTCCATGTTTGCCACGTGTTCCATGAATACATGAATATATCTTCATTTCAACATTTGGCGTGGAAAATCCATTGAATGCTTTGCATAATCAGTATTAACAGTACTGTCTGGTTTATTTACTTATATCCAAATTATATCAAACCTTGTAAGAACAGATGATCTTAAACTTAAGTGCTGCAGTTGCTGTACTGCAAGGGGATTAAACCGCTTTAATGTCAGGCTATTTTCTATCCTCTGTACTCTAATGAGTGTATTTTATTACAGCTCTTAATACGGCTGGGCTGGTGGGTTTATGAGATCATTCTAGGTACTTAATGACAGAGCACCACCAATCACATGTCCTTTTTTTGACTTAATAAATATCAATGTCTGATGGAAGTCTGGCAAACGTAAACCTTTCAACCTCATCAGGTTTTGAGAGGCTAAGAGGAAAAAGAAGCTGTTATGAGACTGTAAACAAAGAGCATTTAAAGTGCAAATGATGATTCTTTAGCAAAGAATTTAGCAATTGAATGTTAGATCTGATTTCTGCTTAAAAGGATATTACCGGAGTGATGTTTGGTCCATGTTTCAAATGGATTTCATAAGATAATTTCAGTATCTTGTTTCACATTCCTCAAGAAAAGGAGAAATAAAGAAGTCTTTTTCTTCACTTATTCACAGGCTAAGAGGTGTTTGACCTTCATCAGGCTAATGTCTCCATGTCTGGGAAAAGTACAAATAATGAATGCCTGCATTCAGCTAATTTCCAAGTTTTCAGCTGTGATACTCTTCACCTAGGAGTGAAGAGTAAAATGGTGCAGATGATGGGCTGTTCGTGGCTGGGTGGCTATCAATGTGGATATGCAGAAAAACAACATGAAAAGTCCCTGCAAGAGATGAATCTCTCTTCTCTAGTCACACCTTGTCCAGCTAACCATCACTAATCACCCTACCAGTCATGCTTCTGTTATTCTCATGAGGAACCTGATACTGCACCCTGAAGGCAAATAGGACTTTCTTGCATCGATTTCAAAGCGAGCACGTTTAGACATTTTGATTCCTCTACACAGACACAGGCACAAATGCTTACAGATGTGGTTACAGATATCTTTGCATTACGTGCCAGTGCTGACTCTGTCCCTGAGTCTGCATTATCACCTCATATAACTGTCGACCTTCTCTTGGAGCTCAAAAAAGCCAACTGCAGTTGTCTTAAAAAGTATGGTTGTTCCTACCTAACTATTGACCAAAGTCATCTATTGCAATATGTGACTGCTAGAGAAGATATTTAACAGACATAAATTTTTTGGTCCTGCTCTCCGGATAGCCCTCACCATATTTTCTTTCCAATGTACATGTAAAATCGCTAGAGTATTTTAATATTTTACCTCTAGCTTTAGCCAGTATGAAACATATCTTGGCCGGCACAGAGACAACAGGAAAATTGTCAGTTTACGCTTAAAAAAAAAGATGGAAAGTAACATTTTGGAAACTGGACTTTGTAACATGAACACATCAAACACATTTCACAACATTAAAACAGCTATCACTGGAAAATGTTAGCTTAACAGATGTGTTTATTTAGGTGATTTTTAACTTAGTCTGTAAATGTAGATTGCAAGTCCAAGAAAAATGGTACAGATAATATTTCACTTTTGTCTAGCTTATTTTGACATTTCTTATATCTAATTACTGATGAATCAAATGAGATCAGACTAAAGCACACAGGAAAAACTAGAATCAAAGTAAAATCCTTGGGTATGTTTTTTTCCTGTTTGTTCCGCATGCTTAAACACCTTAAAATAATGCTTAAACACCTTAAACAACAGCCTGCATCTATGGCATTCAGAACCCCCCAAGCCCTCCTAAATTACTCCAAC
The DNA here is from genome assembly GCF_000710305.1 of Buceros rhinoceros silvestris. Classification (NCBI taxonomy): domain Eukaryota; kingdom Metazoa; phylum Chordata; class Aves; order Bucerotiformes; family Bucerotidae; genus Buceros; species Buceros rhinoceros. The sequence continues at coordinate 26,552 of NW_010413507.1, forward strand.
ACCGGATTACAGGCATTAATTTAAGTCACTAGGACCCAGGAGCTGGGTTAGTGTCCTTCACCTTCCAGTGGGTAATATTAGATTTTAGGTACAATTTTTTTTTTGGTACTGAACATCTACCACAATTGCAGCTACCTCTAGCATATTTCCACTATCTTGGAAAAAAAACCGCAAACCAAGCTTCTTTGAAATCCTAAGATACCTCCAGACCAAACATGTTAAGCTGCTCAGAATCCTTGGCAACATCTCAGAGTGGCTTATACCATGCTGCTAAGAGTGCTAGCTGTACATTTTAATAACTGCAAGAGTCTGCTTCTATGAGTAAAATTGTGACAACGAGTGGTGTGGATACACATATGCATGGAAAGTGTGGATTTGAAAAGGATTTTCAGTTATTTGCGTTGTAAGCTTGGAGTAACGTACAAGAAAACTATTGATTTGGTTTCTGTTTAGTATTAGACAATATTGGAAATACATTTTTATTTTATTTAAAATAAATGTGGGTCGATAAATCAGTGCTAAAAGGCTGGTGTGCTAACAAAACTAAAATTCAGTTAAGGAGGGCATTTTTACGTTAGCCCTGTTTGTTACACTCAAATCAGCAGCATGTTTGCCTGTGACTTCAGTAGGCTTTGGTTCTGTTCCCATTTCTTCTGCTTATGACACAGGCTAGCTTAATGCTGGCATACAGCCTAGCTCTCTCAAGGACCCTGCAATATTTTTTTCTAGCATCAAGGATTTCTGTATTTGTTCTTCAATGTTCTTGCCTTTCTGGTTGTTAAAATTTGATCAAACTTCATCTTTCTAAAATCTTAATGAAAAAAATTCTTGCCTGAGGTCTGTTTTTGCACAGTGGGGATCAGGACTCATGAAAGGCTATTTCATGTCAATACACTCTTTTGTCCAGTCCACTTGCTCAACTGCTAAGGGCTTTCATATGACTCCATCAGCCTATCCCATCCCCTCATAACCTAGAGCTATGCCAACGGAAAAAAAAACCGTGAGAAGCAAAGACTGTTACCCAGTTTGTGTGTCTGAAATATGGGAAGCCTCCATCATAATATAAGCCACCGTAGCCATTATCTGTGTCTAATATTTCCGTTGTGTATATTCTCTGAGTAAGGCATTTTTGCTAATTTGCACTTCTCGGCTGTTGTGGCTAGGAGCTGTAAACCATGGATTTTTAGCTAACAAGATTTATGAAGGGGTTCTGAGGAGCCTCCATTAAGAATTTCCCAATAATGTTGGGAACTGTAGCCAGGGAAGCAGCTAATTTAATTTTCCTTGTTCAAATATGCTAAGACAGGGGATTATTCTTAAAAGTAATTGTTCCCTGGGGAAACGAGGAAAGGAGAAAAAGACAGGAATGGGGTTGTACGAGCACCCTCCCCAGAAACTGTTTTTATGGTGTGTGTTACTCCTCTCTGTTTATTTTTTACACTGTAGTTTGCAGCTGAATTGTTTGTAGTCTGCCTTTGTCATTGATTGTCGTCGTAGGCCCAGAGCGAGGCAACCACAAAGTAAGTGGAATAAGACCCAAACAGGGCAAAAAATAAGTATAAACATATATTAGGGCCTCCAAGGTGCCTGGAAGCAAAGTAGTACATGTTCATCACATTCTGCCCTCATTAAATCACCATCTTTTGAAGCCAGGCGTTCTTTACATTAGAGAGTATAGTTAACGACGGTAATTACAATAGTTTTTAATTATTTGGAAGACAAAGCTAGCTTTGTAATCCTGGAGTTAAAACAAAGAAACTGTATAAGCAGTGAAAGTCTTTGTGAAGCCCTGTTTGTCATACAGCTTTAGTTTAGTGGTTTAGTTCGGTCCACTTTGCCTCCATCCTGTTAAATGCCAGTCGGCCATGGCTTTCACAAACTATGCTTTATAGGAGGTGTAATTTGGTAATGAATAAATTGCATGCTTAAACTTAAAACTGGGTCATATAGACTCCAGCCCAGTGTGGGTTGCTTCTTCCTATTTCCTCCCCCAAAGCTGTGGTAAAATTTCCAGGTATCGGTTTTCCAAGTCATCAAAGAGTAAAAATTAAAAAATAAAAACAAAGAAAGAAAGAATGGGTTCAACAAGCCTACACTATCCTTCTCAAGCAGATAAAAATGCTTAGAGATTCCTAATGTAAACCAACACTTGACAGTGTGTATCACCTGAATTACTCTGAAAAGTCATCTGAAAATTAGCTTTGATTTCAAATATGAGCTAATGTGCAAGTTATAAGGCAAAACCTTTTCGTACCGGCTCACTTCAAAGCAAGTTTTAAAGCCTTTGCTGAAGCAGAGGCTCAAGAAAGTATCATAGCAGAATGCCTTTCTGTATGCTAGAGAAAAAGGTTAGGCAGAATTCCTGTGAGCTCTAAAAAGTTCTTTCCTCAAACAACTAGAGACATCAGAATGTCATCAGGTTGTTATACTTCAAATTATAAACATGTGATCCAGCGATGCAATGCAAAAAGTGTCCAAGTCCCTGAATTTCAGATCAAGAGTTCGTCATTATTTACTACTAATTATGGTGAACTGTGAACTACATTTAAATAAAGCTTCTCCTGAACTCTGTCCACTCTGAAACTTCAAAGGTCATTAATCAGATACTACACAAGCACCGTATTATATATTTTAAAAGTTACTTTTGGCCTTTCTTTTGATTTTTTTTATTTTTTCCTGCCCATCTGCAGAAACATGGCTCTCTTCCAGTCACCTGCTGTGCTGACTAGAGCTGAAGGTTGAAAATACATTCTCTGTGGATACCACACAGAGCCCTGCCCAAACCCCAAAGTGCAGCAACACTTCTCTTAGAAGATACTGCAAAACTTGAGCTGCCATGGGGAGACTCCACTGCCTGGGTCATCTGTGGGAGTGGGTGTGAGACTTTGTGATGAAGAAAATAGCAGCCGTTATCATTTGCAGTCAACTACGTCATTTGTATCACCAGAAATCCCTTTTTGCGCACTGCCTACAAGAACAGATGTAAGTAAATTATAGTTGTTGAAATTTGACTGCATTTGTGTTGTTCCCGAGCAGTCCCTTTTGGGGGATAACTTGTGTTCCTTGAAGTCGGTCTTGGGGAGGAAGCCAGACTAAAAAGGCACCTGAAACACAATTCCCAAACTGCACTGGGACGCAGATGCTTGCTCAGTGAGCTGTAGAGGACACCTGGAGAACCATTTCTTGCCAGTTAATTTCCTTAGAGTACTCCCATTTTGAGCTTTTTAGGGTATGTAGTATTCGTCCAGGGGCTTTCAGACTTTCAGCCTTGTGAATATTTTTGGTACAAATTGCAGCCCTGGGACAGCTGATTGTTCTGGTGTTAGAGAGCTGTGAATGCAAATACTTCCCAGCTGTGGCCAAATGGGAGAAGATTTGCTGTGCTGTTGTACAGAATTTAGTTCTAGTCTCACTCCCTCTGAAATTATTTTGTGGAAGGACTGAAGGATCGGTTTCTCCTACCAAAGCTGTCAGATGTGCTGCTGTTTGGTGATGATTCTGAAATGTTCAAAATTATGGAACAAAACTAGCAAGCATGTCTGAGGATTATGAACTAGATTTGTATCTTAGATGACTTCCCTGAATCAAAGGAAATTTTCAAGGAGGGATGAAATATATTCTTCCACCTTCCTTCCTCCACCCTCTACCTTGGCAACCTGACAGCTGAATCCTTCACATCATTACAGTCTTATCCTCCACAGGAGGCAGAATCAGATTGGCAAGACTTCTCTGGAGACTCCTGTTTTCATTTCCTACTTCCACATGTGCAGAGACAGCACCTTGAGGCCAAAGATGAGAGGAGTGTGGAATACAGATCTGAAAAGTTTTCAGTGAGCCACCAGGTAATGAAGTTGCAATATACCTATTCTAAGAATCAAGAAGACCATGTGTAAAGAAGGGTGAAAAAATGCAGGTAAGCAGAAAACAATAATATTTTTGCGAGAAAACACCACGTAATATTCAGAGGTGCTATTGCAAAGAATTTGTGACCACTACAGAAGTTTCTGAGTCCTACAGTATGCTGTAGAATAGCCTAAATGGTGTTTTCAGAGTTAAGTCATGGAGTTGCGAGGCCTAACTTCTCAGCTGGGCTGTGTCAGAGTCCTTGCCTGATGTTGGACAACCCACTTAGGTTAACATTTCCCCTCCCCGTTAATTCTGTGCCTGTTTCATAGTCACAAAGGCTGTTTCTTTCCTTGCTTGTTCAGAAGGAGATGATGTATACAGCTCTATTTGTCATACTTGCAATACTACCAGACTCTTGATACCTCTTAAGCAACCATATCAGGAAGATTATTACTGAAGGTTCAAACCAAGAAGTCCTTGTAGAAAATAATTATTCTTGTCTTTCAAAGTGCGATACTGCCTGTCTTACATAATAATCATGAGGATGAATTCAGACATCTTTTACCTGCTTTGGGAATCTCAGAAGGATTAGTAATAATTCATCATTTTTGAAACTGGTATCAATTTTAACATGATGTTTGTCAAGTTTGCATAATGTATGATTAATCAATTAGAAATTTTGTACATATGCATGACACTACATGAGTATTCCTCTGATCTTTCTCCAGCACACTGGAGACGCAGGGTTCTTGTACAGTAAGTAGTTGGAAAAAAGGCAATTCTTTTCATTTGACTTCCGCTTGTGAACGGTTTCAGAAAGAAATAGCTTTGCATTCACTAATGAAAGAAAAAATCAGGAAATTTTTCTGTCCATCAGGAAATCTGACATATACTACACTGGCTAAACCCCCTTTTCAGTGAAATGGATCTAGAGACCTTATAGAAAAACGTAAGTGAAAATGTGGGATAATAAACTGTGTACTTTAAATAGAAGATAGGATTATACTCAGGATTATACTTACTGCTCTAGCAAAAGGTGTTCGTTGTACTGTGGAAGAAAAGGCAGTTTCATATATGCTTCAAACCCCTGTTCTAAACCTGAACTGTCTACCAGTTTAATGTTGTGGCTTAAACTTGCCTTGAGATGTCAACGGACAGAGCTTCCACTTCATTCTTTGGAATGTAGTTGAAACTTCACAACTGTATAACAGTGGGCAGGAACTAGATATGAAAACTTCTTATTCCATGAATTATTAGTCATAATCTACAAGTAAGATCCTAGGTGAAAAAACATCTGATACCTAAGAGCATTCAAAATGGTTCTGGATTCAAGATGTACTCAAGGCGGTTTTGATCTACTGAACTAAAATGTGTAAGCTACATCTTGACAAAAATACCAAAAACCGACCAACCAAACCCTTTCCACTGTGAATCTTCTTTATCCATTTCAATTTGGCATTGATGGAAAAGCAAAAGCAAACCACTCATCTGATATTAATTCAGCTCAAGATGGCTGACCAAAGACCAGCTAATGGAGAAAGGAATGCAATTTATTGACAAACAGTTGACAAAACTTGACAAACACACACCAAAAAATGTGCAAAGTGTATGCTTATGCATGCCAGTTTAGGGGCCTCAGTGGTCAATTTGAGGGAGAAAAGGAAATAGCAGTAAAATTAATCATACTGATGCCTGTTTGAATGATATTTCTGGCATATTGCAGAACACTAACTACAGTTAAATTGGGCAAGGGATTCTGATTTTCAGTGAAATCATCTATTTTGTAACATACACTCCCCTATTTTATCAATCTTTGGCATGTAACACACTTGGAGATTATGAGGTCAGATTAAAATATTCATTAGTCACCTAAAAATGGTTACAGCATCTGACAAGGAAGAAATCAAGTCAAAAAAATCCCTTTCAGGGCAGGCTGTGAAAGGCTGCGCTTGGTGCCAAATGTGGGACTGGTCAGACCTATGTTTAGAAACCCACGATAAGTTCTAAACACAGCTTGATGAAAACCTGATGCAAGTCTCTCCTTTCCCTGTCATCCTCTGACATTAAACTGTGAATTTGCCTGTGATGTCAGTTCTGAATTATTCACTCTTGAGTGCTCCTTCAAAGGCTGGATGTTAACAGAGAGCTGAGATTTTAAAAGATCGTCAGAGAAGGTATTAAAAATTTGAACAATAGGCGTAACTCTCTGGCTGGAGTGTGCTTACATGGCTTTTCTGTGCTCTGTTAACTATTCTTTTAAAATAAATTTGCAAGAGGTTTTTCTACCAAAGACTGATTTCTTTTTGCTTTTGTCTTCGTGCGCTTTTTTGTTTTATCCATGGAGGGGGACTACTGGCATGAACACAAAAATTCTTTGCCTGAGTTTGAGCGTTTAAGGGAAATTTAATGTGGGAAAGACATTGGCCACTCCACACTAAGGAGAGAACTTAAAAGGAATATTAAAATTACTTTAGGGAACTTTGGAATATTTGAAATATTCAGAGCAATAAGTCAACCAAACCTATGAGATTTTGCTATTGAATTGAATCAAGAAAAAAATAGCAGAAGTCACTGCAAAATATCCCTCTGGTCCTGCAGAGACACGTGTTTGTAGGTTTAACTCAACGGGCTATGTGCTTGATTGAGGTTTTAGCTCTTTGTGATCTCAGCGTGGACCTGACCAGGCTGGCGGTCCGGAGATTGACTTCTTCAAACAACCAGAGGAAAGGTGCCTTTGTCTCAGTTTGATTCCCAGGATAATCCTCTTACTTGAGACCATGCTGCTTTTAAAACCAGGCTAACTAGGCTTTTTTTTTTTGTCCCATTATTGTCTCTGAACAACTTTCCCTTGTCCAGAGAAAAGTGTCTTATCTGTCCCTATATTTTTCTGTCCTAGCCGTTTTTTTCCATGAGTAACTATTCCAATAAGCAGGTCAGCATCCAGCATTTGTAATTATTACAGGGCAGCTCCAAATCTGTTCATGTTCAACTCAGGCTCTTCAATTTTGGCATGCTTCTTAATGTTGGAAGCATTTCACAGATATTAGCTTGTTATACTTTCCAAGGAATCTGGTGCAGTTAAAATAGTAGAATTTCCATTCAAAATAAACTTCAGTACTTTCCCCCCAACCCCCCACTCCCCTGCCCTGTTATTGGAAGAGGTGGCACTCTGTCAAAGTTCAAATACAAATGTGATGTAGTTTTAAAGGAAAGGTACCTCTTTACAACTTCTGAGAGTTGCTTGGAAAAATCTAAACACACTGTGATAGGGCAGTGATAAAGGAGAAAAGATACTGGAATAAAACTCAGAATGAAGAATCAGCCTTTGGAGGAATGTGTAGTGTGGAATGAGTGTGAGGAAGAGAAGAAACAGAGAGATGTGAAGGAAACAACCAACTAGGAAATCTAGCTGCATGAACTGTGAGAATGGAACCAAATCTAGGGAATAATAACAGGATGAGTAAAGAGAACAGGAAAAATATTCAAAAGCTTGAAAAAAACCCCAGTAATCCAATTATGCACACAAAGTGTAGTGGAGAAATATGGAGATAGAACAGAAGTTGTCAAAAAGACTCCAGAGAGCAATGGAAGCAGGAGATGAATGGAGTGAAGTAGGAGGAAGTTAAAACCAATGCACACGATCAGTTTAGAATTCAGCTGTCAGTCTGTTATTTACGGGAAAGCATCCGTAAAGGTCATGGAGCATATAGAATCCCATAGGGTTATTATGATATTTCTTGGTCCTTGCACTGGTATTGTACAGCTGCCCAGCAGAGTACAATAGTTTCAAAGAGAAGGAAACTGAGTGATCCATTACTGATTTTCAGCATGATGAGGAAGAGGCCAAATGCAGGACCTTCCATCCTTCCTTGTCTCCAGACTCTGCATGCAAGCAAGATCCAAAACTTCCTGACTAGTGTTGGTAGAAGGAAACAAAACTTGACAACCTTTTTTTTAATTATTAAATTATCCTTGTTTTCCCGTTATGCGGCTAACCCAAACTGAAACTTCATTTAACATCTTGAACATTTCATACCCTGAATTTCCAGTCAATCTCATGATGGAAGTAAAATTAAACTACAGTCTTTTGAAGTCACCTCGGATTAATGGTAAGGTATTTCTTGACATTAGCCTGAGAAAAGCCAGCATTGTCACCTACCCAGCATAAATTTCAGTCCTTTGCATGGCGAGACACTGCTTTTGGTGAGAGTGCCCAAGTGTGGGACCAAGCCCCCTGGGCCAGGCTGCAAAGGCTCCTTTTTAGTGTCTGCGAGAGCAGGAGTGGAGTGATGGCTCCCAAGTTTTCTTGTGTCTGAGCTCTTTTCCTCAAAGCCAGCTGCCCTGCTCCAGGACAATTCCAGTGTGTGAGTTAACATGCAGTCCAAGCCCTGATCTGGTTTGACAGCAGGACATATCCAAGGATGTCCTCCATCCCTGGCAGTGTGCTTTTACTGAACAAAGCCGTATGCACTTAGACTGTGAGATCAAATGAGGCAATACTGCATCAAAGCTGTTGTAGAAGAGGGATGGTAGGACAGTTATCTGCTGGTGGAAAATTGCATCAACTGGAAATCGAACGCAGGCTTTCAGTCTATTTCAGTCAGCTGCTGCAGAGCTGAACCTTGGAGAGAGAGCAAGACAGACTTCTCAACTTCTGGCAAAACTTGCTCTTTTTTAAGGACCAAATGTAAAGCTTAATGAGGTCAACAGCTATCTTTCAGTTAATGTCAGCCACTGCTGGGTCAGAAAAGCACCTATGTGTTCCTCTACAGACTAAAGAAAAATATAAATTAATAATGTGCTGATGGGTAAACCTTGCCTCTTCCCCTTCCACTGGTGTCAGGGCAGGCCGCCTTTAGTATCTACACTTCATTTGCTGCTTCAAAAGAGTTACAATATTGCACTATTTGGCCAGAATGTAATGATTGTTTCCATCATTACTTCCATACAACTCTTGCAAGGCCTCCAGTTTTAGCAGCTGCTCTCTTTTCGGTGTGGCTTTATACCCAAATAAAGGTGTTTTTTTTATGAAAAGACTGACACGTCATACCAGCATTGGGTTTGAATGGGAAATACAATACCTCCTCCGAGATTTTTCAGGATTCCGTTGCTGGGTGTTTGAACTTTTTACATCCAAACTGTGTGTACACAAACTAATTCCACTAGAATTCAGCCTAGCATTTTAAGTGTCTTGAGGGAGGGAAATGGGATGGTATTATAGCACAACGATTTTCAGATACATTTTTGGTTTATTTTTCTCACAACAGAGTAATTTGGTGTAGTGGTGTGTGTGTTTTTTTAATAGCTTGTTACTCACAGCTATAAATGAAGGATACTGTTTAAATAAGCCATAATTTACCCTGAATATCTGAAACCCGTGCTAACTTCAATATTAGTGAAGAGATAAGTCTGCCACTTGAAACCTTAATAACAGTAATTCAGGACAGTACAAACTGTACACTTGCATTCAGAGTATCAGCAACTTTAGTCATCGCTAGCTCAGAGAAGTGCTTTTCTTTTTGCTTTTGTGTTTTGATTTTCTCAAATAGACATAATTATGAAGATTGCACTGAATGATAAATTTGAGGGTTAGATGTATTAAGAATTAAAAATATTTTACAGTGTGTTGATGAGAAATCATCCAGAATTCCAAATTGCAAGTTGTTCATAAACTGGGAGAGCAAATGCAAAGATGCAGACTGCCACAGCAAGCCACAGGCTCTCATATTGTTCAGAAACAGCTTTCAGAAAATGATGCTCCTGGAGCTGTGGTGCGCTTCATGCCTGCTGGTGGCTCAAACACAACGTTTTGATGCATCCAGGACCAAACCAGATGTTCCTAAAATGGAATGAAGACCTGGAAAAATGTTTCCACGCTCATGTCCAGTTACAGATTTTGATAACATAGACTAAAATTTCTAACTTTCTTGCCAATAATGTATTTAAAAGCTGCAGAATATGCACAGAAAATCAATGCTAGCTTATGGGAAGATGGGCCATTTTCAATGAAGGGCAACACTTAAACCATCACTTACATCATAAACAAACCATGGCAGAACATGTGTGCAGTCTTTGAATTTAGTCAAAAAGGGAATCTAAAACTTTCCTTTGCAATCAGCCTTTTAGCTTACAGTCAGATCATCTTGGGGGCTTCTGCACAGAATGGAGCCATTGGCACACAGATCAGCCTCAGCCCAAGCTAGAAAAAAGCAAGCAAGAAAAAATGCTTTGGTGGTATCATTTATAAATGTATCACATTTCTAAGCCATTTCTCTGCCAGGTTTGTTCAATAAAGATCTGATTTAAGAGGTGTTGAATTCAGTGTATTCACTGCTCACCTCCAAGGCTGGTGGATCACACTCTGGTCATCTTCTGTGCAGAGCACTGCGAAAAACAGACAGAGGGGGAGAAGCAAAAGTGCAAAGCCATAGCCACTCATGCTACAGGATAACACTGTCTGCACAGCTTTACTGAAAACTACCAAGGCCGCTGTTTCACTTGCAATCTGGAGTAGATTCGCGGTATTTTGAATCACGCTTTCTTACAGGTTGTTTCTTTCTGGCAGTCTAAAGTCCCACATTAGACTACCTTATAGTTCTTCTACAAGAACTGTGCATATGTTTGGAAATGCTTTGTGCTTGGTGCATCCAACAAAGGGGACTGAGAAACCAGTTTGTGTCATCACAGATATATTGAAATCTTCAAAATCTAGGGTAGACAGCATGCTTTCACTTCCTGATGTTGTGGCAGTTTTCTACAAGGCTGTTTTGAAACATGTTAGCACAACTGATCTTGCAGAAGTGTTTCCATTTTTGATGTGCTGGGGCTAGTGCATTTCAATACAAACTACTGAAAGAGTTTTTACTCACGGGAAGCCATTACTTACTTAACTTTCCTGATTAAAGTAAAAAGTTCACTTCGATATTGAATGCCTGACTGGATTGGGGTCTGAGAGTCCTCTACTGAATTACACCAGTATGCCCTACTGGTTACAGGTGACATGAAGGAGAAATTGTAATTGCCCTGGGGAAATTCCAGCTGGCACTGGTAGCTGGCATAAACAATCTCATAAATAAAAAATGGTCTTGCAGCTGTGGTTAAGGCAGAGATAGCTGAGGGGTGGGGTGGTACAGTACAGTACCGTGATGGTCATCTCTCCAGAAGCTCAGCAACATCTGACACATTAAAACAGTCTCTTGAGCTTTATCACACAGGAATGGAGAGCTAGAATTCCGAAGTTTGTTTAATGTATTCGACCTTTTGCCTGTTTGGTGGGTTTTTGTTCAAATATGTAAGCTTTTTATCTTCTGTGAGGGAGGAAAGACTAGGTTTTAATCTCTTACTGTTAGCTGACAGGACTGAATGTGCAGGGAATGGAACTACTAAATCAGGACTAACTCTACAGCTCCTTATATAGTGTGTAGTCTTGTGATTTATTTTGATGATGCTGATCTTGGAGTCTGGCTGGATACTGGCGATTTCATCACCAACGAGGAAAGTGTTGGTGTGAATGAAGTTTTAGAGCAGAGAGGTTAGTCTGAGAGCAGAGAGGTTAACCTTCAGGATTTTCTTCAGAAGTCAAGGGAAAGAATTGCAGCTGCTCAGGGATGGCTGCAGGACTGTACAACCCATATGGTTATTATTTAATTAACAGTGTGTAAAATGACTGAAATACAACAATGAAGGAAAATTATCTACACTGAGATCTTCATTGAGGTCATATTCACAACTAGGGCTCCTGAATTAGCTTATTATAAGCTTCACCCTAGTCTTCATTACTGAGACTTTGGTCTAACAGCAACCTAGGTCCTTCTGAAAGCTTCAGTCACTTTCTTTGCGTCTCCCCATCATGCATTAGGTGTAGGTGAAAATAGCAGTGAAACAGCAGACTACACTGGCACAGAGGCCTGTGGGCTGTGGTATTGGCATGGTTTTATTAGAAACCTGGTCTGGTAAAGAGTTCCTGAAAGTCTCTGCGTTATGTGAAGGAATTAAATTCTGCAGCAAGGAGATGCGTGTTCTAAGTCTAAAAAAGGAGGAGGAAAAACATATCTAGATGTTTCTCAAGCATAGCATATTTCCCTTCATGATTTCAAATCAACAACTAGAATAAATAAAATCAAGAAAATATGATAACATATTGTCATGCCAGCTCCAAAATGAAAGAATGTTTTCTTAGAGTTATTAAAGGTTTGTTTGACCCACAATCTTTCAAAGAAAGAAAAAAAAATTGGAAAAATGTTAACTTTATTAAATATTTTAATTGAAAATTGGTGCATAAAGAGTCATGTCTTTACATATGAGTTCTTGCTAGAGCCAGGTTTACTGGAGCTGTACCATGACAGGCTCTCATGGCTACTAAGGTGAGAAGGAGGGAGCTTCAGGGGCCTCTGATACAAGTTATAAATTGTTTCTCCCTGGTCAAATGAGGGCAGACACAATTCTTCAGCAGAAGCACAGCTCTTGCTGTGCTAGCAGCATCCAGAATGAATGCATATGGAGATCTCACAAACGGCTGTTTTTACCCACCTGTTACCACTACATCTTCTTGAACTCCCAGAGATATTGGTTCACCATATCCTCTAGAACTCCTGCCATTCCTGCATTTGATACAGCTGCACAGCGATAGGGACTCAGAGATTTTTGTATGTGGACATAATTTATTCAATAATTCACAAGTAAATATGTAAAAGCTATTATACAAAGCTAGTAAGTAAAATAAGTAAAATGATGGAAGACTTGATTTTGGGGAGTGATTTTTGTTGCTCAGAGATAGATGTTTGGGATCCCAAATTGGAAAAAAGGTAATTCCAAAGAGGAGGTTTATGCTATGGTGATAGCATAAACAGAAAAAAACCCCATGTGACATATGTACACACAGTGGTCTAGAGTGAACAAGTCTTTTGACTTATTAGGCTATTTTTTGAACAATTTCCTTATTATGCCAGAATGAGGCACAAACATTGTTAAAGTGTCTGCCATTCTGCCTGCGACTGCCATTTTGACTATATGTACATGCTGCTCATGTACATATAAATGCATATAAGTAATTTTTAGATGCCAAATTTAGAAATACATACAACAGTATGATGTTTAGCTAACAGTTTGTGGCAGTTTGTGTCACTCAAAAAAAAATGTAAAAAATACTTTTTTTCATGGAAAATACTAATAAATGTACAGAATTTGAAAGTGACAATTAAAATAAATGGCTGAGGTTTTTTATTCCTCAAAATCAGTTTTAAAAACCCAACAAAATACTTTGTGGAAGTGCACCCACCCTTTGGAATTTGTAGCACTATATTAAAGCATTTGAATTTAGGTCTGAGTGGCACCACAAACATTTGTCTCCCATTGGTTTCAAGCTTTAAATGCAAAATGCTTTGAAAAAGTCTCCCATAACCAGTGCCTTAAAGAATGGTTTGAAGGGTCCTGACGTCCAGCTAGAACCAAAACAAATCTGAGGAAGCAAATCACTGAGAGTAGGGGAAAAAAAAAGAAGCGTTACCATTGCAAAGCAGTTTAGCTATACTCATACTTATCTGTGCATTTGCACTGCTGGAGTTTATACCATTCATGCTAATCCTGTGTAGGGCTTGGTCTCTCAGTGACAGCCTGTTTCTGGACTACCAATAAACTGGGCAATAGCCTGCTGTTGTTCCTAGCGTGTTCCCCAATGCCCACCACAGTGGAGCAATCGGTATTTCCCTTAATTCTCTCCAGTCAACACGTCAGATATTATCACCTCGCAGATTGTTATTATCCAGTGCTCCAAGGAAGGTGCAGCAATGACTGTGCATGCAACACCTGAAGCAAAGGACCACTACATTACTTCCATTCTCCAACACAACACACTCCTTGATGATTTTCTTTTCTTCAAAGAAAATTACCTTCCAATTAGTTAATAATTTGGACATCTTTGGGGCAATACCAAGGTAAAGGAAATCTTGCCAGTTTGTGATTCATCTCTCCTTGCATCACCAGCATGTGAACCTGCTTTTTGTTTGACTGGATTAAGCAGATGTGGTTTAGCAGTGCCGTGTGCTAACAGCTCTGTGCTTGTAACTGATTCCATCTTCCACCTTTGTCTCATTTTACCAAAGAGCTGATTATTATCATGTCACTGGTCTCTTGGGAACTGCACTTCTTGTGTTCATTTACCAAGGGTGTGTGAAAGAAGCTGAGGGGAAGAGAGAACAGCTAATAAAAGGATAAAAAGTACCTGGCACCAATAGCTGAAGTGTTGCTGTTCTAAATAGAAAAGCACAAAAGATCTGCTGGCAGTAATACCCAGTGGTGCTTATGAAATGTCTATTCGTACTGTTGTTGAATCAGCCGGTCATCTGAACAAAGCTCACTGCAGGTTAACAGTTTGTATCTTACCACAGTAAAATGGTGAGGAGTAACTTTACAGAACAGGAGTCCCTGTACCCTAACCTCCTATTTGTACATTTGGTATTCAAATTATTTGGTATTAAACTTGTAATATCACATTTCTAGATGAAATTGCTATAAAGCAGCATCTGAACTGCAGCCTAGAGCATCTTTTAAAATGTTACTCAGTAACTAGTAACTGCTGTATCAAGCCCTGAAACTTGTGATAGATTCAGACAATTATTCAGCATTGAGTAGTTATTCATGGAACTCCCTCTTCTGACTTGGCAAAATGCAGCTATGATTAATAACAAGATTGGTAAAAATCCTGTGAGACCAGGAAGCTAAAATAGCGAAGGCTCTGGGCAGGAGGAACCTATTTACCCGGTTCTCCCAACCAGAGAAGCTTTCCCAAGTGCCGCTACCATGTAGGGAACTGCTCCTCTGTACCGCTTGCTTTTGACTTAGACTACAGAACTGACAAGTAATCAGCTATTTGCTGCAGCCCTGCCCTGCTGTACCTGCCAGGAATAGCCATCAGAGAAAAGTCTGCCCTCTGAAGCACAGAGCTGTGTGGGCTAGCACTTGCTTTGGCATGCCCCGAAAATGAGGAGCAGACTTGATTCTTGCTGTGCAAACACGTCAGTGACAGCATAAAATCTGAGTAAAATATTTATTGCTAGGTTCAGTGTATGCTTGTCAGCATGAATTAAAAAAAAAAGAACTTGTAGAAACATATCTGAAAGGAGGAGACATTTTGCCTACTTCTCATTCACCTGGAATATGCTGTCCTTTCATATCTGTCACTAGTTTAAAAAAGATTTCCTCTGATATTTGTCATTGAACTTTGGGACAAACCACATTCCTTCCCTTTTGTCATTGTGAGGAGGTCATAAATAATGGTGCTTACCAGAATGAATGTATTTGAACACTTTGTTGCTTTGAACAGTGCAGCAGACACAGCAGGTGCTTATGCTGGGCTGTTTGGCAGCCCAGGTCTTAGGGGCTAAGGAAAGGTTCACTTTCAGAAGCCAGTCATGGTAGGTCCTAAGAAATGCTTAGTTGCAAAGAAGGTACTCAACACCTCATTTCAAGGATTTCAATAGGCAGGAGAGCCAACACTGGCTTAGTTTTCAGCTCAGCCAAGGAGTGTGTTTGAAGTGTTTATACATCATCCGAATATGAATACAAAATCAGAGAGCTTACAGAACAGGACTGGGAAATTCTGAACCATCCATGAGAGCACTGAGGCATCTGTCTTCAGACACGACTGTCTCGCAAGGCTTCAGAAAAGAGTAAGCTGAAATAGATAATGGGAGCAGGAAGGGAGGTTTAGATTAGCAGATGCAGTTTCTTGTATTGGAAGAGTTCATTTGGCCTATGTTTGTTTGCTTTGCCTTGAATATTTCTTTTATCTAGCTATTTATTCTGCAGTGCAGATAAAAAAAAACATTACCGGTATTTTTTTTTAGTTAGGACAGAAGATTATTAGAAGTATAATTTCAGCATACTGTTTTTCCTTCCAAGCAATTTAGTGTATTTGAATGTTTTTGAGCCTTTAATAAAATGAAAAAATAGCAGACTCTAGTAATAATATTAAATTATCATTATCATCGGTGTAGCAGGTCAATCAAAGAATGCTAAAGCACAATTGTGTTATTCGAGCTGCATTTTAACTCTCTCTCAACTCATGTAGCATTTCATAGACATAATTGGCCCTTGATACCAACATGAACTATTCCTCCCTCTCACTTTCCAGGAGTCTGGCTACGGTCCTCACATTATCTCTTCACCTTTATTCCGGCAGCTCCTGCAGCGAAGGCAGTCTGCAAGGCTGGAGGTGCTGTCGGCACAGAGTGCTGTGAGCATGTGATGAGCGTGGTGCAAAGCGCTTAACCAGACACTTTGTTAGGATGCCGTGCACTGTGCAGCCTGCATTGGCAGTGTGAGAGGTTTGAGATGATCCCAACTGGATGTGAGCAAGCATCTGTTTGATATTTATCTACCTGAGGTCTCATTTTACACTGCTTCCTTCCAGCGCAAGACCCCGCTGTGTGCAGCTCCCAGTGCAGGCTCCCCCCTCACACCAAACCTGGACGCTGAATCGTTCAGAGCAAACGTTGGTTCTGGGGAGGGTTGTTTTTTACCCTGGATCTGTTCAATGGCCAAAGAGCTATGCACACAATGCACTTCTCTGGCCAGGAAGGTGATGCAGAAGAAAGTTGATGAGCACAAGGCTTGCCCAACCTGCTGCAGCAGCTTGTGAATTTTGCCTTTGATATTCACCTGCCACCATTTCAACCCACTGTGCTATGCAGATGGCCATATGGGGCAAGATGAGCTGTGTTAGAGAGACTTGAATGGGTACCGCTGAGCTGATCCTATATCAGCATCTAAAACTTCCCTGTTGTTCTTCAGGCTGAAAAAAAAAACCAAACAGGCCAGGCTACTCCGAGCACAGTAGGCTCAGATAAAAATCTAAAAGTAAAAAAACAAAATCAAAGCTTGGAAACTCTCAAAATGTCTTTCTATTATCACTATAACCACTCTTCTTTGTTGTCTGAGCACAGTTTACGTACTTCTGCAATGTTCATACAGCCTTGTTTCCTGCCTTAAAAAAGGAAGCGTGAATTAGGGGGAAAAAAGCTGAAGCAGCCATAGTTAAGCAACTGTAGCTTCTTCAGGACTGTCTCTTTTCTTCGTGGCTGTCACACACAATTACATTTGGAAGTAAAATTAGGTCAGTATTTGCTACAGTGTTTTGAAGTGGTGTGTCTGGTAAATGTCTATTAGAAATACGCAGTTAAAAAAAAAAAAGAGCAGTAAAGGTACTGCAGTTACAGCACAAGTCTGACAGTCAGGCCAAAGTACTTACAGATTGTAGCCCAAATGGTCTCGGCTCTTAAAAACATATTATCAGTTTTGAGTATTCTCCTGAAACAACATAGAATAGATTAGCTGCTGTGCTCAGTAACCAAAACTCCCTCTGTCAGTAACTTTCGAAATCAGGTTGTCTGTCAATTTGGTTCCAAAATTCATGTTGTCTTTAAAAATCAGTTTCCTGCTATGCAGTTTACATAAATGCTCATGCTCCTCTAGAGTGTTGGAAAAATTAAGTCATTAGCATTGTGATATCTTGATAACCTCATATCTACAGAAAAGGGAGAGGAAGTAAATGTCAGCTCTGCTCTGTGGCTCTTTTGGTGGCTTGCAAACACAATCCAAAACAAATAATAAACAGTATCAAAGGTTATGATTTTTTCTTTCAAAGTAAAAAAAATCATAAGTTGGAATTTTCAATAGAATTAAGAAGAGAGAGTTATTTTTTAAAACCAGGCAGGTCTGCAGTCATCAGCAAAAAATGTGGCAGCTAAATGAAACCTTCTCTCTTGGAATACACTCAGGGTTCCAAACTCTTCTTTTTTTTTGTTTTTGGTTTGTTTGGGGTTTTTTGTGTGTGTTTTTGTTTTTGTTTTTTCTAAAGAGAAGCCAGAGACAGAAAAGTATACAACACTATAAAATTAAGGTATGGAAAATCACAGAGAATATCTTTCTTGAAATAACATTTCGGCAGTAAATGGGGTTTTGTTTGGAAACTTCATAAAGTTAAAAGAGAAAGACTCCACAGCTTCCTTATCTGTAAATTTTCCCTTTCCAATCAATAGACATTACAAATAAAAAAAAGAGGAAATGAATGCATAGAATCACGAAAAATACTTAGACCTAATTCTCCCATTTTTCACTCTGCTCTGAGTCAGGGTAGTTCAATTTACATGCCTGGAATTACGTTTAGTTTAGAGGAGGTAAAAAGCATGGCTTCCTTGCTTCGAATAGGCTGTGCATTGGCCATTTGACCCTTTAATCTGCTTTGCTTAATATATTCAGTCTGGTATTTGCTTTCTATCCATTATGATGTCATATATTAGGGAGTAATGAGAAAGACACAGACCTCACAGTCTGCCTTTCAGTTTTGATTTGAGTTCACTCAACAGGATTTTATTTTCTCTCCATGGATTTCCTACCTCCTTGGCCACAGTTTAGCACTGACCTTGCCCTGCAGTTGGCAGAGCAGGCACACTGTGCCTGCTGTCTGATGCCACCGATTTTGTTTTTACTGTTGTCAAAATATTATGGCAGCAGAAGGCTTCCTGCAAGTGCATATGCCTACAGCTGAGCTTTAAGTTTTCAGCGTGTGGTGACATGGAACACGCTTTTGGCTTTTGCCTGGCTGTGTGGCCAAACATCACGAGGCCGTTGGCTGATGACCAGGGAAGCTGCTCTGTTGTGGATAGCTGCTTAGAATCCAGAGGGGAGCTGGTCATACTCAGTATTGCCAGTTCTTGTGGGCTAGTCTACAGTCTCTGAAGCGTACCTGTAAAGTCGTGGCAGTCACTCATGTATCAACACACAACAGTGAGCCAACACCATGAGCAGAAATCTCCTCAGTTCTGAAGACAAAGGATCTGTAGCAAGGTTTCCCAAAGGCTGGTGTTTCACACGCTCACTGCTTGTGCCGCTTGCTATTCACAATAGTTACCAGCTTGATCAAATGTCAGCAGAGCTAGTCTGAATGTCACATAACTTGCAGTTGTACAGAGAGCTTACTTTTCCCTTGATTAGTAAATGGCATGCAGGCCGCTGTGTTCAAAAACCTGATGACTCCTACTCATCCGAAGGAAAGCTCTACCACTGATGGAGGACATGATAGTTTTTACAGGTAACCTGCTTTAACTCTGATGGCTTGTCTTCCAGGCTGAAGATGTTGACATCACCTTTCATTGGGTTGATGTCTCTCATTCCTTCAGTTTTCGATTTCAGCTTCATTTCTTCTTTTAGAACTGATAAATGACATCTCACTTCTCACACCTAATTGAAAAATTTCCTGGAAGCTCTCTATCCCAGCTGAGTCTTGTGGTAGCTTGACAACCTCCAATCTCTGCCTGACTGGTCTCCACAGAGGTCATTATAAAAAAAACTGAGGCCTTACTCTGCTCCAAAAGACAACTGCTTTACCTCTGAAAATCTTCTATGGCTAGAACAAATGTTTGGGAGAAGGAAAAAAGAAGGAAACAATGGTTTTCTTTTGTGCAACAGACTTCTGAATTGCTTACCAAAAAATTACTGCAAAACCAACGTTTCTTTTCACTGGTACTTTGATACAGACTGAGATTTCTGATTTATAAGCTGTTTGCATGAAGCAGTTATGGTGTACAATCTATAGCTGTCATTTGTTTTTAGAAAAGGAAGAAATCCTGCCTGAGGAAAACAGGTGATGGTGAGGTTATCCACCAAGATCTGGACAAGATCAATCGGAAGAAAATAACCTCAGACATCTGAGGAGCAAAGCCTTGTCTACAGTTTGAAGGGCTGCTAATTTCTCTTTGAAAGTCCCCAAAGGCTGGCACATGGCTGAAATTCACAGGATCGTTTATATGTTATGCTATCCACTCTGCAATCACTGGCATTTCTGAAGAACTGGCCTTCCTACTGCAGTTTTGTACAGTTTGTTGCAATCTCTACCGCATCATCTCCCTTAATAATGCAAACAATTAATAGAGAAAAATGTCTGTGTGTTTAGATTACATTTGGCAGCCAGCAAGTAACATAAAGACATGTTTACATATACGTAACAGAATCAAAGATTCAAAACCCATTTTAGGGGTTACCTTCAAATTATGTGATTTTTTTTTTTTAAGATTATATGCAAAATTGCGTATGCTTCTCATACTTTTTTCCCCCTCAAGGCATAAAAAGCTTCTGTTGTAAAGCCCATCATCACCTACTGGGAAACATTTTTCCCATGAACTGTGTTCTTCAGGGTCCATAAGATTAAGAGGACATAAAAGCCTGGATGGAGAGAAATACTGGAGTAAAAAAAAGAGCTGTTTGGGAGCAAAGTGCTTTAAGCCATGGTTCCTGAATGCTTTATCATTTCTTACCTTTACACTCAGTTCAAAAAAAGTGAAAAAAGGGCTGTTCATACAGCTAAATAAATGGGCTGCTTCCAAACCACAACCATCTAATCTTTGCAGTATTGCAGACAGAATCCATGGGTAAAAACTTCTATGTAAAATCTCCTGAAAGCATTGCTGCGACCCAGACAGATGACCTGGTGCCATCAGAAGAAGTGTTGTATCTTTTGATGGAAATAAATGACCTGCTAAAAAGCGAACAGAAATTGAATTGGTATGCGCTACCTTCTTTACAATACATGTAAGCTGTGTTCAGAGGAAGCTGAGGATCTTGTTCTACGGTGAGATGAATGAAACCTGTGATTATTTTTCCTGCTTTATACTTCATTCTAGAAACCATTCAACAAGTGTAGAATCTTGGGAAAATTTAAGAAAACGATAAACAAGGAAATGTTATGAGAATTTTAGTTCAAATACATTAACTTTCATAACCTTAATGTGGTGTTGCATGTTTGCTTTTTTATTTTAAAATTTTATTTTAAAATTTCCTCTATACTTCCTGTCTATTTAAAAAATAAAA
>NW_010413508.1:0-30063 GCF_000710305.1 Buceros rhinoceros silvestris
TAATAATAAAATTAGCGGGCTAATAAAATTATAGCACATAACTTACTATCAGGTCCTAGGTTGCTAACTTGCTGTATGTAGTAATGGCAGATGACACGAGGCAAAGAAGATACAGCAGGATTTACAGCTGTAACAATTTGCCAGCAAGATTCTAGCTTCTTGGATATTAATCCACTTGTTGCCTTTTTCTTTTCTCTTTATGGATTATCTAAAAGCAAATTTATTTTTTTTTTTTAATCCATTCATAATGATATTGACCTCAAGTTCCTGAAGAGACAAGACATCTGCCCGCAGACTTTGCTCGGTCCTTGGATTTTATCAAACCATCAGAATTTATTACATAACCACCATATTTCTGAACTGTTTGCTCCAGGGACTCCTGACAAGTCTTCAAAATTCGATCTGAGTTACTTAACTCTGACTGGTCAGATGAATCCCATGGTGCTGTTTCCAGTCCCGAATGGAGGCATAGGAAAACACATCTGGTGCAAATATTTCCTGGTAGAAACCAAAATGTCAGTTTCTGTAAATACTTCTCTGTGTGATTCTGAATTTTTCTCTCTGCTGCATTTCTGGCCCATCTGACAACTTCTGATAACTCAAAAGTTCTTAGAAAGCAAAGACAAAGAGATGTGAATGTGGCCAAAGTGACTTTACTGCAAATTTGAATGAATCGAATCTCAGTTAAAGCGCACATTAGATCTGCAGTAAAATGAAGTCTTCTTAAAGACTTGAGAAGATGCACAGTCCTTGAATTAGTAGTAGAGCATATGGAAGCATTGAGATTTTAAGTTAAAAGGAAATTGACTGGGATTATGTCATCGTTATATGCAAAGAAATAAAGAATATACACTTTTCATAGACAGGAACGAAACATGGTGTTTATGTGTCTGGTATTTTCTGCTGGGAATGTTGTGTCGGTTGAGGGAGCACCTGAATCCCACAACAAGTGTAGGTGAACTAAACCGGTGCCCTACACATGCCTGTAAATGCCACATAATTAGGAGTATCAGTCTGGAGAGAGCTTCTTGGTTATTCCCTGTCTAAACCAAATCCTACTTTTGTCCCAAGGAATTCATGGATATAAAAATTAACTTGCATTTCCTCCCTACCCCCACCCCTTTTTAAAAAATTATTGTAATTTTAGTGTTGTTCCAGAACCTTAGTGGTTTTAGAGCCAGAAATGTGATTTCTAACCACTCTACTTGTACATGATGTGTTTATTTTTCTGCCAGCAACTGAACACTGTAGTCTGGAGGGAGTCCCACCAGACCTTCCTACAGCAGCCATCTATCTCATCCTCGCAATTACTGCCTTAGAGTCAGGCAACCTGCAGCAGCTCTGGCGGCAGTAGGAAGGGACACCTAATGGTCACCTTTCCTTGGCTGATCCTCAGCCTTGGTTAAGAGGATCCAAATTGCTACAGGTCTCCTTCCAGTGCGGCCACAGAAAGCCTGATGCAGTCTCTGGGTGGGCTTGGCTGGGGGGGTCCCATCCAACCCAAAGCAATCTGTGACTCTCTGACTCATCCTATGATTCTGTGATGACTCTGGGACTCTGATTTTATTCTCAAAGTTAAGTCAATGGCAATCTCCTTTCATTTCTCTGAACATATGGAAACGGGTTCCTGTGGATACTTGACCTTGGGACCCAAAGATAAAGGGACTTCTTATGCCTTTTCAAGTGAGGCGTGTTCCGAGTGGTTGCATTCAGCGAGAGATTTCTCTTCCTTCTTCCCCTTTTTTCTAACACATCTCTACATTGTCTCATTTCCTTTTGTTTTTCATTTTCACCCTCAAACTATTCTTTTCTTCCTAACTTTGTCCTACACCTTTCCTTAACACTACCCAAGAACTTTTTCCTTCTCCCACTGTTATGAATCCTCAAGGGCCACAAGAATTTTCCGTTTTCCTGCCCTAAACTCTTTGTATATCTCTCCCCACCTCGTTACAATAAAATAATTCTTCCATTTCGCTGTCACCTCAATTTAGCTCTCTCACCCTCCACTCCCTCTTTTTCCCCTGGTTTAAAGACCGACCAGCATTTCCTGAATTGGAAAAGCCACAATAATATTTTTTCCATTGAAAATACCACAAGTACAGTATTTCCATTGAACATACCACAAGAACAGTGTTTCCATTGAACATACCACAAGGACGGTGCTTTTGAGGTATCTAAATGCTACGATGAACTCATAATGTTCATCTTGGACTCATTAAAGCAAAGCCCCTTCTCTTTAAAAAAAAAATAAAATTCATCAGACAGAGAAAGAATGTTTCAGGTTTGAAAAAAGAAAAAAAAAATACAATAAAAACAAGACCTAGACAGAGCCAGGACAATTTTGCACTTGCTTTGTGAGTAAAATATAAATAGGTTTTAGCAAGTTAAAAAAAATCCATTAAAAATGCTTAGAGTGGTTGAACAGCTGGAAAAGCAACTTTTTTTGATAACATTTAAAGCTGCTTAGCAGCTGGGGAAAAAATCGCCTGTAAAAACACTTTACGTTTACAGCCACTCAGTGGCTGGAAAAGCAACTTGTTATAAAATTGATTTAACATTTCAGTGGCTGGAAAAGACATACACACACACATGCATATAACGGTGGTGTTTTACATAGCTATTTATGGGTATTTAGACACAGATAACGCTATAAATAGAAAAGCATGGCACTTCTGCCGATGCCATTGTGGCAGAGAATAATTTCCACCCAGAGTATTCACCATTTTATTTTATTTTCTGGGAGTTTAAAACTAAGCCATTTAAATTCCCATCAGTCTGAAGTCTGGAGTGCCTGGATGCTCAGCCATCCCACCCAGCCCCCAGGAACCTCTTAAATCATTTCAGATACAGAGCACTTTATGAAATAATAACTGAGTTCTGTATCTGATCAGCTCACTTGAAAGGCTGGCTGAGGCAGCAGAGCCCAAACTGTTTCACAAATACCATTTGTAATCAAGGGTGCGAGATGAGATTATCTCCCTCGACTCACTTGATCTGCCAGGAGATACCTACTGCCTTCCCATGGCAGCCCTGACAGTTCATGGAAGCCTCATATCCCCATCAGTGACAAGAGCAATAGCTGATTATTTTAAAAGTGATGTGAAAAGCACCGTGTAAGTAGTAATTAAGCGTATTTGTTTCTCTCTGAGATTAGGATTCTTTAAAATGTCCTATTAAAGCATGAGTCATAGAACAAGCCCTAAAGCAGCATCGGGCAGTTGTGCTCTCAGCCCTGGAACACCACACGGAGCCCCCAGTCCCCGCAGCCGGCTGAGCGGTGGCCGGAATGCAGAGGTGATGTGGGGCAGGTCCCACACTTGGCTCCCAGTCCAAGCTCCTAGAACTGGGACTAACGGTATCGCCTGTTGATGCCAAAGGCTTTCTGTCAGAGCCTGTAAACACAGAACACTTTCATGTCTGAGAACACGCATGTGGGCACACACGGGAAATAACTGCTATGTTAAATTACTGTGATAATGCAATAGGTCTGTTTGCACCACAGGACCCGAATTCCCTGAGCCAGGGACTCCCATTTTCCCGGGCCCCTGGGGAAGTGGCAGGGCTCTCTGTCGCTCTCCCTCATCTTTCACCTCCATCTGACATTTCTATCTCATTTTGCTGAGCATGTCTCTATGACAAAATTAACTGGACGCATCTGTCACGCTTGAGAGATGTCATAAAACCATAGAGGCAATTATTGCGCAGTTACAACAAATTTCTGCAATAAAACATGCAATGTGTTGTGCTGGTGGGGGGCAGTCCAGGCAAATCAAGGACCCCTGTAAAACCCAGTGATCCAGCTTGGCTCCCCAAGGGCCAACCACAAGCTCATGGCGAGCCCCTTCAGAAGAGAAGCCTCTCCAGGAGCAAAAGCAGCTAATTATGTTTGCTTTCCAAGCGAGGATGTCCTGACTGGCTGGATTATGGCTATGATTGTGCAACCAATTACTCCTTAACCCGTAAAGAGGAAAGAGTAAATGTTTGCTGTGATTGGGTGCCATTTCCCAAATCCTGACAGTCCAAAACTTCCCCTGAAGTCAAGAGCAGAGCCCGGAGTGCTGCTTAGCTGGCTTCAATGCCAGCTTTTGGGGCTAAGATGAGGAACCGTCTGTCTTACCTCTGCCAGTAACTCTGGAGATAATGAGACAATGTTCCCAAAGTATCTGAGCTGGGGATCTTTTAAGCGTAACTGCTTTGTGGCCAAATACTTGTGAAAGTGGAAAAATGATAATTACTGATGAATACATGAAGACATATATTCCTCAGGGACAGACAGGAATTGTTTAGTGTCGTCCGGGTGAAGGGAGGAGGTGCATAAAGATTTTAAGAAGAGTTTTGTTGCCAGGGAGAGCTATTAGGTACTGGAATTATTTCCTCAATGAAAGCAAAGGAAGGCGATTCCTTCAGACGTTTAATAATAGATTGGGCAAAGAATTAGGAAATATAAAGAAGCAGCCTGTGCTGGCAGGTAATTGAACTAATCAGAACTATTAGGACTTAGACTTTTTTTTTTTTTGTGTAGGATTATTTAAAATCGGCTGCAATAAATATTTCATTAATTTACACTCTTTTTCATTGCAGTCCGATACCCAGGAGTAAGACAGAACAGCTTAATATTAAAAAAACACAAACCCAGTAACTGCTGAGAACACTGGGACGGTGCGGTGCCAGCAAGGCGAGATTTCATGGGCACACATAAAGTACACAAGCAAGTTCGCAAGCAGGCCACAAAAGCCAATGTGGAAGAGAAGGAGTAGAAGGAGCCAAGGTTTGATCTGGAAAAGAAAAAGGGAAAAGCGAGGATGAAGAACCAGGGGATTGGACGAGATGAGATGGGATGGGAGGGGGTCCTGGAGAGGACTCTGTCTTGGCAACAACCATGGAAAATAAAAGTACAGAATAAAAAACTGTTTTAAGAACAGTCCATGTTCAAATACCAGACTGGCTAATTTGTATTTCAGGGGCTAGAGCAGAGGATGCTAGTGCCGTCTGTGCCTCGGTACCTTGCAACACATTCTGTGTTCCTGGACACACAGCAAGTACTAAATCACGGGCATCCGGCTCAGACTAGAACTGGGGTGTAAAGGCTGAGCAGCATCAGACTGAGTGACTAAATGTGGGGAAAGGCAGACACTTCAGAGCACTGTGGTGTCTGGATTACCCACAGGATGACTAAGCCAGGTACTTTTTTCTCTCCCTCTGTTCATCTTGAACAGCATGCTGGGTGCCAGGTTTGATTCTTTCATCCTTTCTCCCTGTTCTGAATTTTTAAAATAAAATTTAAAGATGCTCTAATTGTTCCATATGAGACTATTAACCACTTTTGCGCATTGCTGGGCATGGTATTGGGATGTCCAGGATGCTGAGGTGAGGAGGGGATGTAGCCTGGGACATCCCACCAGCTCCTTGAGGGATTGACAAATGATGCCAAGTGCCAAGAAAAGAAAGAAAGAAAGAAAGAGAGAAGCCTCAGCTAATGTCCTCACTCATAAATTCCGTCAGAGCTGAGTAAACGCAAATGGAGTTATTGCCTTTTTAACAACTTAATGGCATTTCAGCTTATCTCTAGGCTCGATTCAGCAATCCATATGTATGATGAACACTAATTACTCCCAGTTGTAGTTTCATGAAGGCCTTAAGTGCTTATCCGTATATGGAAGGGTTGACATACTTGCCCCAGAGATGTCAGAGCCGGATTTTTATGTACTTGTTGACTGTAATGGGTGGAGAGGGATAGTCTAACTTGTTCTAACACAGTCTAACACTCTTGTTCTGGCTTAATAGCCATTTACTCCATGAGCATCATCTCTTGCTGATGCTATTATCATCAAACCTGAGTAACAATATCAGAATCTAGCCCTGTACTTCTACAGTTGTTCTGCAGCCCGCGTAGGGAATTCCTCAGGACAAATCTAACCCTACTTAAAAGCTGCTCAGAAGTCCTAGTTATTCACTACATGTTTGCAGAGTGACCAGAGCAATTAAAGTTTACCGTGATTGAAGCTTGAGATAATCCCTGAGCTACAGCCACCCCGGAGAGCTGCCATCCCTCTCTGCTCAGGTGCAAGCTCCAAGCAACATGGTGCTCAACGTCCCTCACCGATCCCAGGGCAGACATTAGAGGTGATGTACTAAGAGAAGCTTTTGCCTTCTCGTCTGTTTGATGGAAGAGGTACCAAAATGGAAGAAAGAGAGTAGAATATTATATGAGTCAATGCTTCTCTTGAGGTATCTGCTTAGGTCACAGTATAATTAGACTCAAGGAAGAAGAGCCCATGAAGGAAAAGGAAGCTGAATCGCTGAATTTGGATCATTACACTAGGAATAGAAAACACTTACTTTATGGAAAAGTCACTGATTTCATGCTGTTCTCTACAATTCTGATTTATACCTTATAAGAAGCTGATATCACCATTAGATTTAAATTACAGTTATATTAACATCCATCAGCAAGTTGACCTAGAAACTTATTTATTTAAGAACACCAGTGGTCTGAGTAAAAGACTTATTTCAGATGCCAAAAACAAAAATAAAAACAAGTACAATGGGGTTTGGATCTAGACTATGGTTGGGAACTATATTGGCAGCATCAGGTTAGAATATTTGATCTTCACAGCTTGACGTCAAGAATGGCTTTTAAATCTCCTGGCTGGTAAATATATTTGGCTCATGTGTTGTTTAACATTTGAGGTGCTTATAGATACTGTGGTTACAAAGTTGATCAAACAGGCAAGGCGTTATTTGTAGGAAAAACATTTACCTTACTGGAGAGGCTTGACATATACAGAAGGCTCAAATAGTTTCCCGTCTGCTTTAATGCATGAAAGAAAGTGGAATTTGCTTTGAGAATGAAAAAAAAAAAAAAGCATTTCTCCAGATGTGTGCTGCTGGGTCTGGTATTGCTCGTGGGTACCTATGGGTGAGTTCAACATCATTTTCTTTTGTGAGATAACACTTGCTTAGAAAGTTAGCAAACTTTCACGTTGTAAAGCAAAGCAGAAAGAAAATCATCTGAGATTCAGGAACCGAATGAAAAAATTGTGGTTATTGTTTCAGTTCTGTTGTTCCTCTGTCAATGGAAAAATAAGCAAAAGGGGTGGGGAGTGGGGACAAGGATTGGAAAAGTAGAGGAAAAGAGGGAAGGAGAAGAATAGAAAAGAGAAATAAACCACAGACATTTGGGGCATTTTAGTTGAAAAATATGTTCAAGATTTTCCCTTTAAAAGTTTGGGGAAAAAAGAAGGGTGTGTTCAGAGGAGGTGGTTTTGAAGTGAAAAAATGGAGTTGGAAGGTTTTTGTGTAACTAGATCAAATCTTGTGTTCCAGTGGAGACGATGCAGGGGTCTGTCTCTGTAATTGCTTTGCTGCCTTCATCTAGGTGATGCTCCACCTAAGCGGAGGAGCCAATATTTTAAAATACTTGCTCTTACCTCAGCACAGCAGTGTGAGGCAGGGTCTGAAAGCTGCACTAGTAGTTTAGGAGGATTTCAGCAGATTAAAAGAAACGAGGAAAGGAAAAAGGAATAATTCTCATTCTGAAAGCTGCTGAAGCAAAAAGGAGCAGCGTCCATGGTGTGCATCTTCCCCTCCAGGCAAAGAGGACCACAGCAGCCCTCATGCTCCTTCTGTTTCCATCTGCTGCTGCGCTTTGTGCTGTGTGATCGCTCTCCTGTGGCATGTGAGATGCCTTCCGGCTTGCCTGACAATGTGCTGACTATAGATGGTGTGGCCAAAAATCCTACATGCTCCTGACGTAGCCGAGCCCTGGTGTTTGCTACCTCTCTGGATAGAAGTACCCCTAAGAAGGCACGCTAAGAAGAACCTTTCAATTGCCAACAGGAAAATGTTACTTTTCCCCTCCAGACTTTCTAATTTTTCAATTCCTTCTATTCTTCAAGAGAAAAGAGAAGCAAGGGGGGGCCTGGCTTGTCAGCTGCATGCTGACACTGCTGTTCCAAATCGTAACTGAGATAAAGATTATCTTTCCACTCAGCTTACAAATACTCAAAAGCCTTTTCCTGGAAATAGTTTATTTTGAAGTGAACCAGTGCAATTTGTGCGTGGCTGCCTTTACGCTGACTACAACAGATATAAGCTCTTAATAAGCCACTCAGAGTATTTTTGGAAGAGTCGTGTGGAGATGGGCAGCCGGGAGCAGGGTGAGATGCTGTCGCTGTCTCTTCTGAAGGATGCTCAGCAGAGCGAGTTCAACCCTCGGTAAACCCTGGGGAACAAACACCAGAGACACGTTAGGAAACTCCCAACAGTGGGAAAAGCATCAGCTGGAACTCATGCCTGTGTTAGACATCAAAGAATCCAGCAGGCTAAAACTCCACCGAAAACCAGACTTCTCGGGAAAAACTTCCTGCCTCTGAAAGTGTTGAATTTATGTGGGAACTGCAGCTCGCTGTATTTCAAAGGTTGGTTTCCAGCAGATTGGATGTGTGATCCCGACAGGCTCAGAAGCAAGAAAGCAAATAAAAAGCACCAATTTTGATACGTTTTTACTAAAAATAATAATGGTTTTTAAGCCTGGAGTCTTGGGCATTAATTCATGCCTCGGACAGTCAGTAGCAGAGACTCTCTAGTAAGGGAACCAGGGTGTTACTGCACGAGCTGAGTAACTGATGAGCGGCACTGAAATTGCAGAGGTCTTGCATACCAAGAGCTATTGCTAAGAAAATTTAGGAATTATTTTGAATAACAAATTCATTTGAGAATCTGACAATTTGTAGACAACTGTTGAATAAAACTGTTCCAAAAACCAAGTCCAAAGTCTCAGAATCAGCAGAGGATATGTGCAAAATTCTCCTTGGTGTTATTATTGGACTGGGCCAGACGTCCAGACACACCGAGTTACTCAAGCTCACTGTCAGCTACACTGTAAATTTATATGGAATTTCAGTGCTATCTCAGAGGGACAATATTGGCTTAAGGTGTTTCCATTTCAGAGCCTTGTCCCATGGCAGATTGGTAGCTGTCTGCCCAGTTTTGCCTAGTGTTGAGCTTTCTGAATTATTTTAGCTTCACAAATCTTTATTGGCCACATATTCCTCTCCCAGACTGCTCCAGCTCCACATTACTGCAATCCAGCACCCACCAGTCAGACTTCACACCAGTCTGCTGTCAGTGGATGCTACTGTGCTATTTATAAACCCTTTGCTACATACAGGTATTTATGGCACTGACTAGGGTCGGGAAGAACAAAAAAAAAAAAAGGAAAGTTCACTCCATTTTTATTAGTCAAGTTCACAGCCAGCCATATGGCCACAAACTGGAAGCCGCCAGCTCAGACAACTGGAACAGCATCACTTTCTGAATCCTGCAAAAGCCATTATGTTGTACTCTGTATGTGGAGAGAGAGATACCTACATCTGTAGAGGGGGGTGTCAGATATTTAATAAATGATAACAAGTTCCTCCCTGAGACCCCTGTGTCACTGTTGTACCTGATCCCTAGTAATAACAGAAGGTCCTTCATTTCATGGCCACACGTGCGTCCCGAGGAGGTGCTGCTCTCCCGTTCGACTCTTACCCGACAGACAAGTTTCTTTGCGGAAATAAACCATGTTGATGAAGATACAGACACAGTCCTGAGTGAAACAGGAAGAACATGCAGCTGTGCTGCAAGTGCTAATGGAGGGGGCAGAGTCCCCTAAGTCCCCTGCTAACCATGCAATACATTTTGGAGATTATTTATGGTAGCCTTTTGCTCTAGATTTTTTTTCTGTGGACAGTTTTTGCAGGTAATTTGAAAAGAAGAGTTTTCTTTTGGATTTGTGATGAGAGACAATTTAGCCCCCCGCACAAAAGGTATTGTGCAAAATCAACAGGAGTGCAGATGTAGCTTACGTCACGTATCAGAGCAAGCTGCCCATCTCCTCAGGGTACCTGTCTGACATCCTCAGCTGGAGCAGGACACAGAAGTGCCCAGCAGACCCTGATCAAGCATTCAGCATTGTGGAAACCCTGGCTCACCCCCCAAAGGGATGATAGCCGTAGTGGTGTCGTTTGACTCATCTTTGCCTCTTAGCACTTCTCATCAGCTCAGGCATACAGGGATGCTGATAAAAACACCTCTACCAGGGCTGCACTGGTCAGTCTTGCCCCTGGGTCTCTGCTCTGCTCTCTGCTGAGCACAGGGGCCAGTAGGCAATCCTGCACTCAAGGGCTGGCATTGATGTTGCCTCTAATTGTGGTCTTCACAAGGTCATTCTCATTGTTTTTACACGATCTCCCCATCCATAAGACAAAGGCTCCCAGTACCTATCTAGCTCAGGAGCTTGAGGGTAGGTTTAATTAATAATCCGCAGCCTCTGTGGGAGTAACAAAGAGGCGGAAGGACTGGGGGAGGGAGAAGCTGGGTAACAGTCATAGGAAACACATGGTCGCAGAGCTGAGCCGCACAGAAATTCCCATCAGGGAACAATGCTGCACCAGCTGGGAGGCGTGAAGGTGACCTCAGGGCTTTGCCTCTCCATTGCCTCCAGCCCATTGTTCTATTGTGTCCTTTGCAGGGAGTTCAAGGGGATAAACAGCGTTTTCCACTGAGATTAGTCTCCAGGATGGTTTTCTTCCCTTCTAGCTTCATTTGAGCAAAGAAATCAAGTATTGATGTGCTCCACACCTGCCGGACTGCAGGCCATCGTGTGGTTTTGTAGAGGTTCTTACAGAGTCTGTCCCAATGTGTCCTCACTGTCCAGGGCTGGTGAGGAGCTGTGGTGGTCCTTCCCTCCTGACGTCTGGAGCAATTCATCCCTGCACAGCCTAATCCCAAGGAATTGGTGATGTTCAGAAGACTGACCAGTGCTGCATCACAAGTCTGGAAAAGGCAGCCGCCACACCAAAGCAGGGCTAATTATGTGTTCTAAATTAGACATAGAAATTAAAATTAAATGAGGCACATCATTAAGAGCTTCAGCTCCCTAGCTTCCCTAGACAACTCGGAAAGTGCGTGCTTGAAGGGGTAGATTAAAGCACCTGAATTAAAATCCCAGCACGAGCAGGTGTAATGCAACTGCCTTGAGAAACCTCCCCGAGATAAAGCACAGCTCAGCTAGCAGTTGCCTTCACTTTTCCCCAGTACATGCTCCCTCGAGAAGTAAAGTGACCATTCTTCTCCTTTCTAGTCAGCCACGATTAGCACACCCTTCTTCCTGTGAGCTTGCCCCCATTCAGCCGTGCTGTTCCGATCCAGTGTTTTCTGTGAGGATACCCTGAGGGCTCTTCCCAGTCTGTGCCTGTGCTAAATCCCTTTGCCTTCACCATACCCAGGACTCTTGGAAACCCTCCTTTAATATCTCTGTAGTGCTGGAGGAAGGAGGTGGCAGATTTACAAATCTAATATTGTGTAAAATAAACCCGTATAAATTCCAGCCGATCCCGTGTGATCAATCTGCTTTGGCAGAGGGAGGTGTGCTGTGCTGCCCTGGGCCCCTTTGACTTCAGCATTAAAGTATGTCATTTTTAAATCCGAAGGT
Organism: Buceros rhinoceros silvestris; assembly: GCF_000710305.1. Taxonomy (NCBI): domain Eukaryota; kingdom Metazoa; phylum Chordata; class Aves; order Bucerotiformes; family Bucerotidae; genus Buceros; species Buceros rhinoceros. Next base: position 11,480 of record NW_010413508.1, read on the forward strand.
ACACCTATTGTTGTTTAAAGTTCCTTAAATGTACTTAAGCTTTTAATCACCTTGCAGCCTGTTATTTTAGTACCTCCTTTTCTGCTGGCTTTTAGGAGCTCTAGAAGCTTTAAGCACTGCAAGAACCTGGTGCAGAGGAGTCCTTTGCCACCCACAGGGAGAGCAGCTCAGTCTGTCTCCCACATGAAGCATCTTACTTGTGACGAAAGGCCTGAACCGTGGCCACAGCACAGGGCATGGCCAGTGACTGTGGAGTGACGGAGAGTAGATCCCCAAGGAAGAAGTCACCAAGATCCAGTGACGGCAGAGATTGCAAGGACTTGAGCCATCCTGCAGGACTCAGCGGGCTTCTTATAGGTGTGTTATTTATCCCTAGTTCGTGTGTTATTTATCTCTAGTACGTAAATAAGAGATTTATGGAGACCAGCTCCTTGGCAGAGTAGAACAAGAGACAATTGGTCAATTAAGAATGATAAAAGCGGAGAAGGAAAAATACGGATGTGGAAAGGACCATGACTGCTGAAAGGAAGGCAGCGGAGGAAACTGGGAAACACGAAAGGAAGGCAATCCACAAAGAGGGAGAGTGGAAGGGGGAGGCCCAGCAGTGCGGAAGCAAGCGGAAGGAGAAAATGGGAGCTCGGCAGCATGGCGTTAGCTGAGCCTTTCTAAGCAAAGGTTTTGCCAGCCAAAACAGCGGCAAGTCTGAAATTGGTTAGGGATTGTTTATTTATTCATACCACAGGATGTAAACTAATACAGTTAAATTCCCCTGGGAAAACAAAGCTGGCTTCTTTTTTTTTTTTTTTTTTTTTTTTTTTTTTTTTTTTTTTTTTCTGGTACATTTAAGAATATATTCATCCTTCTTTCCCCTGTTTTGTGAAGTTTAAAAGGCTTCAAAGCACCCAGAAATATCACTACTGAATTCCTGCCTCTTCTGGGATGAGAAATAGTCATCACGCGGAAGAGTGACTGGTCGGGACCTTTGGTGTCCAGGTGCAAGACATCTTCCTCATGGTTCCTCATTCAGGAATGACTTTTTGACTCTTAACAACTGCATTTAAAGATCTGCTGGGCAGTGGAAGTGACTGATATTTATATGAAATTAATCCCCCTGCGCAGGAGGCTCTAAGCTCAGGTCAAAATATGGTTTTAGTCGGGGTTAACTGGAGAAGGTGTATTTACTTTCAGCTCTGGTTTTGCTTCCTTGGCTTAAGTTTGTACATGCTGAGAGTTTCACCTTCCCGATGCAAAAATAAAACAAAACCAACAAGATCCTAAATTGTTCCCTTAGAATAATCCGAATGGAGCTTTATATACAATACAAATACTTCAGCAGAAAATCCCGGAACCTGCAGCTGAAAAACAAGGTCTGTGGGGTTGCTGCGATTAACCATGCCGCCACGCCGGGCATTCCTCTGGCGCTGCATTCCCGAGCTAAAGAAAAAGTTAAAAAGACGTTTAATTGACCAAAGTCCTGATTGTCTTTTCAGACACCCTTCTTGATGTGGTTGGAGATCGGAACCCTTTTGGAAAGCAACCTGACATTTCATAGCTTAGATATTTCCTCCATTGCTTTTGACTTTCAGGCTCAATTATTTCCACCAGGAAAGAGTTTGCCAAGCTGATGAAATTGGAAACAGAGTGGATGTTATAAAATACAGGTAGCTCCGACCGCTGTGCATGATGCTGTCTCATGTGTTTTTTCATTTTCCTGTGTTTTTTCATTTTCTCCCGTCTCCCTTCGAAGGCTGGCACGGGCTGCGCTTCGCCAGAGCAGCTCCGCTCGGATGGTTGCAGAGCTCCGGCAGTGGCTGTGGGTGCGCACACATGTGCGTCCAGGTATCGGCTCGAGCTTGGTCTCTGATCTGGAAAATCTTTTACAGTTTTTGCAGGGACAAATTATTGTTCCCGGTTGTGGAGGAAAAGGAGGGAAACCATTCTTGTCCCTCAACAGGTTTTGATGGAAATTATATTCCTGTGCCAAATGATCACTGAAAACATTTTTAAAGAACACTTAGGGGGAAAATGTTGCAATTCTCTGGCTTTTTGTGCCCTGTTTAACTTTTCGTGGGGATGGAAACTTGTAAACTCTCGATTTACTGCAGCCATTCTGTTTTACAGCTTAGAAAAAGGCTCTCCCAGGGGCTTTGCTCTCATACCTATGTGACACAACTGCACTAACGCATCCAGAGCCGCGGGAGCTCAGCACCTCTGAAAACTTGGCCCAGGTAGTGATGCTCAGATATGAAGGGCTCTAAATTTACACTCTCAGGGGATGTTTACTCCTGCCCGTGATGAGCAAGGCACTGGCTGGGACACAATGAAAAACCAGCTGAATCCTCTGTGCTAACCTCAAAACAGGAGGTGACGTAGGATCCATTTCTTGGAGCAGCAACACTTCTCTGTGCTGTCCCCATCCCCTGACCATGCCAAACAGGTCCTGTGAAGTGGCCTTAAGCAGAGAAATGATTTGGCTCTGAATACAATAGAGCTGGTATTCAAAAAGCCAACCACATAGAACGATTGCATGGTTCCCACCAGGAGCCCGCAACTGGGGCAGGTGTTGAATGGAGGCATCTGGGTCAACGCTTATCCCACTACCACTCGTCTGGGGGTCTGGGAGCTCCTGCTAATGTACAAGGCTGTGCATGTGGCCCAAAATGACATCATCTGGAATAATAAGATGCAGATGCCCTGAAGCATCAGTGATTTGTTTAGATCTGGTGGAGCTGATTACAGGATTGATGGTCCCACAGAGGAGCAGTATCTGTCTTCTCTTCTGGGACACACCAATCAAAGATAGAAGGAGCAATTTGTCTCTGACAGTACTCGAAGCTTGAGGATGTTTCTGTAGGAAGTTAACAGTGGTAAAACATCCTCTGTAGCATATAAACAAATTTTCCCTATTCACTACGTGAAAAATAAAGAAAGGAGCTGTGTAAACATCTCTGAGATGCCATTGCTTGTCTTTCTCTCCTGAGCTGCAGAGCAAAAAGCTCCACTCGGGAGCCAGTAATACTGCAACTTCCTTCTGATCCATGATCCAGCACAAATACAAACCCAAATCGTATTTCCACATAATCAATCCATGTTCTTAGAGAGGAAAAGAGTCCCTAACAGCTGACTAGGAGACCTTGGAGTATAACAGAGTTCTCCAAACACACAGGTGTGCCAGAACACTTCACCAACAGCGTGTGAGAAAGTATTCACATTGTTCCCAAACCACGGGAAAAACATATCCTGTTCCCGTTTCTGAAATGTGCCATTCATGAGGCTCTGCAGATTCTGCTTGGTGCGGGAACGCGTGTTGTCTCCTTGCAGCCATCTCTGCTTGGGGGGCTGGTGATAAACTTTCGCTAGCTTCCGTGCATTGTCCTGCTCTCAACCAAGCTGGAGAGACCGCGCTGGTGTCCTCGTCCTGCTTGGACGGCGAATTAAGACCGCGCCGACTGTGGCGTTTTGCTCTTTCTTTTGAGCTGACATATCAGGAAAAATATTAAAGGAAGAGGCTGTTTTTGATGCTGTTGTATTCTTCCTGCTGTCCCTTTCCCACGTGGGAGCTCTGATGTGTGGTGTTTCCTACAGAGGTCCTGAGTGGCCAAAAGTTACAGAGTGAATGAGGATCGCTAGATGGGGAGAGAGGGAAGTGAGAAAGACCAGAATAAACTCTGATGACAGGAAACTTGGATGTTGCGGTCACATTTAAATGAACATCATAAGAAGGGAAACAGAGAAGTGTCTGTGCAGGAGAATGACACATACTCATTGCTTAATCGTAGTGAAGTGCTTTTACATATTTGGCTAATGGGAGAGTGTATCTACAATTTCCACTTGAAATGTTTTGGAGATGCAGGTAGCTGTTCTTTTCATCAAGAAAAGATTCTGCAATATTTTGATTAAAAGGACCTTATAAAATAACAACAACTGAGAAGCCAAATACAGATTTACTTTCAGAAGTTCTGTTAAAAATCACTTAATTTTGACATTTCAACCAGAGTATGGGTCAGTAGCTCATGACCATCTCTCTTTCCTCTGCATGAAGGCTATCTGATGTAGTAGTAAAGAGATTCCGCTTCTGAGTCATCCCCAGATATCCAGGACATTTCTGATACTCTGAGATGTGCCATTCTTAATAACATGTTAGAGAAAAAAAAATTGGTGTTTGAATATGGATGTGCACACTACCTCAGTCTTGTTTAAAAACCTTTTATAACTTCAGATCAATTCATTGAGATCTTCCAGCTACTGAACACTCCCATAAGGGAAGGGAGGATACATCAGACAGGAAAAAATCTGGAGTTTTCACAATCATCTAGTTCAAGAATTGCTAACCTGGCATCTGAGCACCACTAGATGCAGAGCAGATGCGAGCTGTGGTAAGGCTGAGCTCCTGACTGCTTTCTGTGGCAATAGCCAGATCATGTTAGAGGTTTCCTATCAGCTCGAGGGCAGGGCAGGAGGGCCAGGCAAGCCCCGTGGCAGGGATGGGGACAGGTCTGGCACAGAACTGATGCAGGAGAGCGAGTATCAGTCAGGCGGTGCGGCATGTTGTGCATTTTGATCTACTGCTGTGAATTCTCACAGCAGATTTATTGTAACCCGAGCTCCAGGTGAAGCCCTCAGACTGTCTCTCCCTTCCTGGATGAGGAAAGGCATCGCCCCACACTTTGCAGCCAGTCTGGCCCCACTCGAATTTAATCATTCAAATATTGAAGCCACAACAAGTTCCAGCCTAGGCAGAGTTCAACAAAGGTTCAGAAGGCTCAAGTCATGAATTAATTCCCACCAACACCAGAATTTCCTTAATTTTACAGAGATTGGAAAAATACAGTAGTAAATAAAACCTGGGTATGAATAAGAGTCCTTTTTGTAGACCGGCGAGTGTGCTCAGCTGCTGGAGCAGTCAGTGGCATCACTTACAGCTGACTGAAGCGATGTTTTTACGTTACAGTAGTGTTTTCCAGAAACCATGTTTTCCATTCCAAAACAGCAATTATTTTACTATTGATCATTCGTTTCCAGTGACCTAATTGGAGATGTATAATGATACAGCAGCCTGTATTTGCAAACTGAAATCGCTATTTTGGGTTGCCAGTTTTCAGGCAACCATCATAAAAGCCTGCAGAGGAGCCAGCTGTTTCCAGGGGCCTGATTGCCCACTCTTGATGAGCTGAGCATGGAAATCACCATCGCAGTGGTTTCTTTAAGTCCAGTCTGATGTGGGTGGTGATGAGACACAGAGATGCTCTGGTGTATGTGGCAGAATAGCCCTGAAATGACCCTGATGCTTGGCTTTGGAGGGGTTTACTGCAAGCACAATTGATGCAAACACTAGGGACAACTGTGAGCAAAGAGATGAGTCCCCCCAGAGCAGAGCTCAAGCCCCACCCCTTTAGAGACCCAAAAGTGTCCAATACCAGCCATCCCGTAGGTAACTCTCCCTGGGGAAGGCACCAGAATCACACTTCCAGCAGCTGAAGTTGGTAGCAGGAGAGCCGGTGAATCAGCTCCTCTTCCCTGAGGGAGCAGCGGTGCGGAGGGTGGGGAGATACGAGACCAGAATCTGCACCTCCTGCACTGCCAATGAAGCCAGGGAAGAGCTTTGGGCCACGGCCCCACTCTCAGCTGTGGAGCTGGTGTGGGGATTGCGCAATGAGCCTTTCAAAAATAAAGCATCTTTAAAAATACTCCTTTTCTCTTTTTTTACATTATGAGAGGCTAAGTGAAAGCAGCAATTTTTTTGTTTTATTTTGTTTTAAACCAATGACAGCTAATGTTTATAGCAGTCTAGGAGCTGGAAACCCAACTTAAGAAACACTTAATGTTTAGATCTACTTAGTGGTTGGAAAAAACAACTTCTTAAATGCTCCAGCAAGTGGAAACAGGCACCCCTTGTAAACAAACCTTTAGCATTTCGTTATTTCTTAGCAGCGGAAAACCGTAACTGCGTGGAGGCATATTTCTGAGACATTTCGAAGTGATCATAGGCTGCCGGCATAACCACGTTCTGTCAGCAGAGACATCAACGATCAATGGAGATGAAAGAAGAAAGAGTTTCCATACAGGATGCTTGCTGAACATTTGTTTCACAATAATTTACTGTATTACACACATAATTTATATCCATATCGGGATCCAGTTCAACACTGCGTTACTTTAGTTTCACATTTGAGGGTCAGTGAAGTTAAAACAACGCAAATAGCAAGGAGCCGGGCACCAGAATAAAAAATATTAGTTGTTTTCTGCAAGTACAGTAAAATTTCCCAGCCTTAAGATAAGCCTGCCAGATATTTTAGTGGTGACCTTGAAAAAATAATACGACAACCTGCTCAGTCGGTGTTTTGCCTCCAAAACCTCATTTCAACCTTGGTCATGTGCTTTGTAGCTGCTTGCCCTGACCATGAGTTGAAGTGTCTTTGAGGTGAGTTATGTATGGGAATTTTTTTTTCCCAAAGAAGCAGTGGAAGTCCCATCATGAGACAATTAAATGCATCCGACTTGCTGTTGGCAGGGAAGTGGCAGGGATGAACTCATGGGTCTTTTCCATCCTTTGTGCTTTAAATCTACTGCCTGGATGGGTCAGTACATGAACCTGCCACCACTGCTCATTGCTGGATGCGGCCGCTTCCTCAGGGCACCCCCCAGCGCATCAGTCATGACCTGCTGGGGTGTGTGACAGCAGTCTTCCTGCTATCCCCCCGGAGCAGTGTGCCACCGCAATGCTGAGCATTGTCAGTGTAAGCCCAGGAGGTTGCTCATCCCCTTCTCCTACTTCGAGGGAAAAGTGGCCAAGGACTGGGAAAACACCCCAGTGAGCTGGGAATCTTTGCAGAGCTCCAGCTCACAAGCAGGCGGACTGGGGAGAGGTGGAATTGAGGAAATTTGTCAGGGTTGAGGGCCCTGCAGCGGTGGGGCTGCAGGGGTGAGATGCCCAAGTAACCCTCAACCGAATTTGGGTCCTCCTGTGCCACCTGGCCCCACTTGGGGCGAGCGGCTGCCTTGCCCTCTTGAGGCTGGGAGCAAAAGCTGAGGTCCGACACACTCCTGCTGCTGGGTCATTTCCTTCGAAACAATTGGGAGCTTTGATCCCGTTATGTGAGCGAAAACCTGCCGCTGTTCTCACTGTGCGCCCTCGGCAGGGCTAAAAAAAACCCCGCGCTGCAACCAACAATGCGCGCAGCAGAGCCACGCTGCCGCTGACTAAGCCTCTGTCCTGAGGTTAGGTAATTTCCTCGCATAAATCTCTTTTCAAGAAGGATTTTAAACAGACTTTAACTAGTACCAGACTTCTCTCCTCTGGATTTGATCCTGAGGAAATACCTGATAATAAACAAATACCTTGCTGAGATCCTCAACCTTGCCAGAAATGACAGTTGATTTAAAAATCACTTTTTTTCCCCTTTTCTGTTTTCTCACTTTACCCTTTTTTAAGTTAAAAAAAAACCCACAAAAGAAATTGTAACCATACCGGGCTAAGAAGGTGTCGCAGACCAAACAAGCCCCAGCAAGGTTAGCATCGGCGGAGGAGCAGCATTTCACTACCCCACATCCACACTTTCAAAACACCTCCACATCGCTATATTCTCTGCCTGATTTAAGATTGGCATTTGGATTGGGACTGGCATTTATAAATTCCCGGTGATCTTATTAATGACAGTAAGACTCATGAAGGTTCAGTGTCACCGTGCTGCATCCCATGGGAAGGTCAAGAAGCCAAGCTCCATACAGGGCTATGCATGATGCTCACCCTTGGCCTCTTCAGCCTGATTTTCTACGAAAATATGGCTGGAAATCAAACTCAGGGGATGCACATCCCTATCAGCTGGGCAGAGTCCTCCATGCACGATTACAGTTTGTCTCCCTAAATTCTCCCAGCAGCTTCCCATGGAAAAAGCCAAATTTCCTGCTCCAAAGAGCTGTCCCAGTTTCACTCCCATGCTGGCCCCTTTTCAGCAGTGGGTAGAGTTGTTATTAACGCTGTTGTTTGTGTTGCTATTACAGTTTGTAAATTCTCAGAATATGAGACTAAATAAACTCAGGATTATTACCATAACGGCCCAATTTAAAGAAAATCTGTTTATATTTGGCGACCAGCAGGGAACAACTGAGGAGAGGAAAAATACGAGGTGCAGTGGATGTGTCCCACGCTGCAGTCCTTCCCCATCTCCTCACCCTTAATGTCCCTTGAGCAGGTGAGGAGCAGCACTGCCGTAGATGACAGCCAGTTATCCATAAGGCTGTGTGTGGGCGGTGTTTTTAAACCCAGAAGGACTTTTCCTGGCTAGAAGTAGCGTTCAGCAAAGCTGTTAAAGCCTCCAGCATGATGTCTATAAGGTATGAGATTAATGTCTTCTGGTTGCTGCAAACTTTGGGGGACTTTTTCGGTCCCTTTGTTCTGGTGATACGGGGTAGAGTTTCTTGTTTTCCATAGCTTAGGTGTTTTCTCAGGAGAGAGGGACCATTTTCCAGAGCTCGCATTAGAGTTGCTGAGGTTCGTGACCAGGCACCCACTTGGGAAGGCAGAGTCCTGCAGAACAGCCTTCTCTGGGGATCAGCCCAGTGGCTCAGCCGGGCTCGTGAATGGCTGCTGGGACACCTGACATGGATCACCTGCTATTGTGTGGATCTCTTGCCAGTAATCCAGCCTTCGTCTGCAGATCAGGAAAAAGAGTCTAAATCTGTGATTTGAGTTAAATCTTCGATCTGACTTCCTGTGCTTAACCTTCAGCTCACTGCTGGCGTTTCGTGTCACAGGCATGTCCGTCTCCATGTCTAAAGCGTACCGTTTCATCAAACAAGTAATTTATTATTCTCTAGTACGGATTAACAAAGGTGTTTAAACCCCTGCAGTTGTATCTGCTTGCAGGATTAAGGGGGGTTTGGAACACTGGTGTCACTGGGCTTCAACGCAGTTTGTATGGTGGTGAAACACACGAAGCTGCGAGGAAGGTGTCAGCACGATGGTTGTGATGAGGGGAGGCGCTGGGTCCATGTGTCATGGGGCTTCACCCAATTTGGATTGTGGGTAAACACACGAAGCTGCGAGGAAGGTGTCAGCACGATGGTTGTGATGAGGGGAGGCGCTGGGTCCATCTGAATCATGCTTAGAAGTGACCCCCCATACACTTCTCCACAGCCCCAAAGGCACTAACAAGGATGAGGAATTGGACCTGATTTCGATTTAAACCGCGTTCACTTTATACATTCCCGTGCCAGTGCCTTGAAATTCAATATGTTTTGCAAGCTGTCTGCACTTCATGTAGGTGATAAACTTCATTGTATTTCCGTCACAGATCAAGCCACTATCATTTGACTTGCCTCTGTTAAAAAAAAAAAAAGATTTTTTTCATACTAATTTAACTTCCAACAGTATTTATGCATTTAAGAGGTTTTTCCTGACACTACATAAAATTAAAAGAAGGATCATTTAGGAAAAAAGAAAGGATCAGTAATGTAAGCCCTCGTTTGGGTCTGTGCCTCAATTTATATCTATCTGAGCCTGACTTTCTGCCCAGGTCCCAGTGGAAACTTTTTTTTTTCCATTTAAAAAAAACCCCCTCTTTCCTTGACAGCAACCAAACTGGAAGCATTTTAATTTCCCTAGTGTTATCCTGTCCCCCTATGCTATCCATAATGCTATGTCCACCACCTTTGTCACTTCCTTCTCTTACTCTCCTCATCTAGTTTTACATTTTCTATCAATAATCAGCTAATATACATGTAACAGCAGATGGCGGAGCTTTTGGAGACAGACCAGCAGCTCTGTATCAGCTGTGCTTCCAAGGGGTATCTTTGTTTAACTCTTCTTCTGACACGCTGGAAAATGCTGCCCAAGCCAAAGGAGCTGCAGAGACTGCAGGGGAAGCTGCACCGTGCAGCTGTCCTGGGGAACGGGACAGAGCCCCGGGCAGCAGTGCTGGTGGAAGGCGTCCGAGAAGAAGCAGAGGTGCTCTGGTTGGGATGAAGATGTCCTTGGTGATACTTTAAGTTGATCATGGCAGATTCCAGCTGTTCTGTTCTCTTTCCCCCTTCTTTGTGTACTGAAGCTCTCTGGGCTCAAGCATGTTTTTCTAGGAGTTGTTTGCAGGTGTGGCCATGTCTTTCCTTCTCCTGAATTAATGGTGGGCTGAAAATGAAGCTTGTGCTTTTGAACGTTGCCGCTTCCATGTAAGCACGGCTGTCAACAACCATTTTGCTCTCCGAGGCCCAAGCAAACACACAGGTTTAAAAGACATCCATTTACACCCCTTCTTTAATGTGTAAAAACATCAGGGACCGTACTTAGACTGTGTACTGAGGATGTCTCACCCAACTATTAAAAGCAGAGTCAAAGGCCAAGAAAGACCCAAGGAATGCTTACAGGGTTGCCAGGTCTTGTCTGTACTGAGTGAGAGGAGTGCTGGGGGTGTCTGCGCTGGGTGAGCTCAGCAGAGCTCAGAGGTGCTGTGAGGAAAAGCTCCACCACACCCTTCCACCCCATCCAAGAAAAATATTGAAGAAGGAAGAAATGAATATCTTTGCTATTGCTTTTCATTGTGTCTGTTTGAAGATGAGATACACTAAGATTTCCTGTAATTAAATGTAATGGCTAGAGGGGGAAGAAGGGGGAAGACAGTGAATGAGAAGCAGAAAAATTAATTCATTTAAATCTGTCACGAAGACTTTTATGAGCCAACCTGTAAATAACTCCACAGTTAAAGCAACTTACTTTGCGCAATTCAGCTCAAGCCCCACAAAGCTGAGGGACCCGATGTTTTCCCCCTTGTCTCGCACATGAAGTGCTATTTGGGACATGAATAGTCTGTAAATCTGACTCTGTGGCACAGCAGCAGGTTTGAGTGGATGAAATAAGCTCCCCATGCCAGCATGCACACCTAAAATTAGCACCAAAGATATTGGATCCTCAAGTGCTTTATTCCTTTTTTCCTCTCACAACAGGGCTGGATTTTTGGCGTGCTGCTGAGGACCAGTTAATAATATTAGCCTGTGGTTACTGTGCCATTAAAACAAACCAGAGTCGAGCACCTTTCGCTCGTGAGATGAATAACAGTGCTCCCCTCCCGCCTCAGCACACACCGCGTCAAGTCAGCCTGCTGGGATGACTGGACAGTGTTGTTCAGGAGCCAGGATACTCTGAGCTTTGCAATAATCATCTGCAGATGGCGGGAGGATGCGAGCCTGAGGAAGGTAAAGTGGCTGGGTGGCATCTGGCCAGAAGTCATCACAGGCTCCAGGATTCTGTTGATAACGTGTGGCATTAGAGGTGACTGTGCCATCACGGATGGGCTTAGAAGTCCTCGTGAACAATGTCCCACCAGTGTCTCTTGCAGTTGCACCTTTCTCTCCCTGAAAGCGGTGATGGTTCAGGGTATCGGTGCTGGTGGGATGTGATTGGGGGGAGCTCAGCAGGAGCAATATCAGTGCCTAGTGGCTGCCTTAGGCAGTGTGGTGGGACTCATTTCCCTGCTGCTGATCTGTGGTCCATGCAGAGAGGTGGGCACCTCCAGAGGATATTGCCTCCCATCCCAACGTAGCTGTTTGAGGTTGGATGGGTCTTCTGGAAGTGCATCTCTTTGCTCTCCATCTATATCAGGGAGCCAAGAGGGGACTCAGCCCCATGCTTGCACTCAGGATGCCAGCCAGTAGCTGAGCATGAGAGCCGGAGCTCCTCAAGGAGCAAAGCCTGTCCTGCCCCTTCAGGGAGGCTGGAGAGCTGCAAGGTTCTCCGGTACATGCTGAGCTTCGTGCTTTCAACAGCGAGCATCAACTGTTGGGGCACTGATCAGAGCAAGGCAAGCTCTGTGCAAAGAGGTAACTTCTGGGGCAAGAAAAATGTGATCCAGAGAATGGAATAAACGGAAGAATAGAGGCAAAGCGCCACCAATTTTTCATAACCCAGTTTGAAAGGTTCCAGCATCAAATGCTGTTTCATACCAGGATTTCAAAAAATCATTGCAGGCAGCACAGGTATTGGAGGAACACCCAGAGCCAATTTTCTCTTGTACTCAGCCCATGGAAAATAACACTAATGCCTTGTGCCCTGGGAAGCTGAACCGACCCCAACTGGCCCAGTTTGACTGGAGGCATTTCTGCAAGCCTAACCTATTAAATACTTTTTTTCTTTTGTTATTTCACAACAAACACTTCCCTCTCTCCTTTTCTAATAAGACATTTGGCTGGACAGCATGTAGGGAATGGAAAAACTCCATGACATCATTTGCAGGTGGGCCAGGCAGAGGTATCTTTACCGTCAGGGTTTCATTTTATTAGATATTACCAGAAAAAATAACTTCAAAAAAATTGTAATCTGACTGAACTCCAGCCCAACAGCAGCAAAATTTCACAGAGCCATCTGCTCCAATAGATTAGCAGCCTTTAGGAGAAGAAGCCAAAGGGCCTGTTTTCTTTAGCAAACTTTTTTGAAATCTCTAAATCTGTTGGAGTTTTTCAATCCCAGAATAACTTCTGAAGTACAGGGATGCTTTTGTTTTTAATCACGTCAACAATTCCAAGCACAGATTTGTTCTGGAGAAATCTGAGAGTCTGCCTCAGGTTCAGAGAAGTGTAGGAGAGTTGGCATCTTTGTCTTGCTAAATTAATCCTCCACGCTCAACTCAACCATGGAGACCCCATAAATTTCAGTAGGATTGCTGCGAAACCTGCGAGGAGGAGGCATTCTGACTCCGACATCTCGACTTTGGGTCAGACATAGCAATGTCGTAACACAAGAATAGTCTTAAAACTTTCCATCGTTTCAGAATTGTGCCAACTCTCTTCAAATACAAGTATATGTTGCAGGGTTTTTTCTGTGTCCCAAATAAATTTGACCAAACCCCATGTTTTATCAGTCCAGCATTCATCACAAGATGATTTCTGCTGATAACATTCTGACAAACTGCTCGTATAAAATTTGCTTGTGAAGGTTTGGCATTCAGTGGAAAAAAGTCACCAGATGCTTTAATTTATTTAGAGGTCACTGAGTCTCATAGCGGCTCTGTGCAAGGGTGAAGCTTGATCAATATTTTAGGAAATCTAAAGTCCATCCCCACTTAGATGGAGCATGTTTGGAAAGGCAAGTTCCTGGGTTAATGTAGGGTGAGGGTACAGGCTAAAAAGCTGAGATTCAACTTGTTATTAGAGGGCTGAAAATATATGGAGGGAAAATCTATCATCTTCATTTTCCACAGGATTTCAAAGAAAAAAGAAACCACTTTGAGTTAAAGCTCTGAAAAAAAGATCACCTCTAATTCCATAAGTTATGGATCTATAAATCAGTCAAATAACATAGAGCTGGCCACAAGGCAAATATATCTTCTAGCACCAATAACTATAAGGGAGATTCTCTTATTCAAGTGCTGTTCATAATTCATTATAATTGGTGGGGAAGTGAGGGCTGAGACAATTTAATTCATTCTCGGTTGGCAATGTTATTATTTCAGAACAAAAATACTGAGTTATATGAAAACCATCTGGTGTCAACAGAAACCATCACTATGGTCAAGCAACAGCTTGGTACAAGTGGATGTAGTTTAAAAAGTCCCGGGACCAAAAGGTTGGGTGGTTCCAGCCCAGGCACAAAAGAATGGTGTCACTGAAAGGTGAAGTTCCGCCTCCCTGGTGCTCAGAGGTCTTTAACCTTTGTTTGTGTTTGCACCGAGTTTTCAGAACTTGTCCATTTGCATTTGGTGTGGTGTGGTGTGGGTGACCGGGAGACTGGGGGAACAGTTGGTGTGGTGTGGGTGACCGGAAGACTGGGGGGACAGTTGGTGTGCTGTGGGTGACCAGGAGACTGGGGGGACAGTTGGTGTGGTGTGGGTGACTGGCCTTCACAGGGCTGTGCAAAGGGACTCCTGAAACTCTAGGAGAAAAAAAAAAACCTCCTGCCCCAAGTAGCTGTAGAGGGTTGATGACTATTAGAAAAGGATTTTCAGCAGGGCTAAGTAAGTGGTACCTTGTTAACCTCCATGATAAGCAAACCCTGGCTCTGTGCAGCCTCCAGCACTCAGTAAAGAAAAAAGCCAGAGGTTTGGTGGTTGTTTTTTTTGTCGGTGCTTTGAACGTTGCTGTAGATGACTGCGTGTTGTTTCCTGGCAGCGGCTGCAGCTCTGCTCAGGAGATCACAAGGTTTAAAAAGCCCCTGGAGGCTCCTGGGCTTTTACACTCAGGTGAGTCTTCACAGAGATTCAGATCAAACCTCTGCAAATTCAAACCTTTCTCCGAGCACCCACCATGCCTTGGAGGGAAGAGGGGCTTCTGTTCAGCATCTTGACACTTCGCTTTTTAATCTCCAGCCAGAACAGGAACCAAAGGGAAAAACCCTATCTTTGCTTGTCGGTTTTTGTGGCAGCAGCTCGGGCAGGTGCCTGTGGGAGCCCGTCCCCACAGGACCGCGGGGTCTGAGTGTTGCAGGCTGCGGCAGTTGCGAGCTCTCAGATGCGCTTGTGGAGAAATACATGAACATGGGAGTGTTTGTGTGAACTCAAACCCTCCTCTGGAGCCCTTTGAGGCCTGTCTGTCAGCAGTGCTGACATCAAATGTGCATCCCCACAGCTCGGGCAGGTGCCTGTGGGAGCCCGTCCCCACAGGACCGCGGGGTCTGAGTGTTGCAGGCTGCGGCAGTTGCGAGCTCTCAGATGCGCTTGTGGAGAAATACATGAACATGGGAGTGTTTGTGTGAACTCAAACCCTCCTCTGGAGCCCTTTGAGGCCTGTCTGTCAGCAGTGCTGACATCAAATGTGCATCCCCACATCAAAGCTCTGTCGCTGCCGACTTCCCACTCAGGAAAACAAGGGAAAACAGATTTTCGGTGCGTGTTGTTTATTTTAACATGTTTCAAGTATTTGATTGATTTTTTTTTTTTTTTTTTTTTTTTTTTTTTTTTTTTTTTTTTTTTTTTTTTTTTTTTTTTTTTTTTTTTTTTTTTTTTTTTTTTTTTTTTTTTTTTTTTTTTTTTTTTTTTTTCTAGAAGCAAGCTTGAGAGGGATGACTTGTTTTTCCAGGAAATGAGAGTGAATTTACTCGAGTGGTAGAGGCAGGTGCTGTCTCACTGCTGTTGCATCTTGGGTACCACTGTGCTCCAGAACAAGGTCTGAGGCTGCCAAGGAGCGGGGACAAAGCTGCTGCCCTAGGGAACTCTTCTGTTCAACCATGCAGGGATGGAGGATCTGGGAAAGGGGCTATTGCTGCTGGAAACTGGGTGAGTTTAGGCAAATGAAGCAAGGTCTCCTCAGCCTGAGATGGCTAAGACAAAAGCCCACATTTTTTAAATCACAGCACTCCTGCCTTTTGGAGAAATAAGGCCGAGCTGTTTGCTCGGAGCGTTTGAAACTCAACTTTCAGTGAATGGCTCGCAGGCTGCCTAGAGACCTCCATGCCTTTAGGACAGACAGTCCTCTTTGCTCGTGGACAGTCTAATTCCTGATTCCTCTCTGCATTTAATTTCATCATAAAACAATCATCTTCAGTGATCCCCAAATGTGGCCACCCTACACATTTTAAGCTGAAAACTGAAATGTGAGGGTGTTACAGCCCGTCCTGGGTATCAGGAGAAAACCCACCAAGACAAGCTGTATCCCAGTTTTATCTTCCATTGGGTTCAAGCGTGCAGCTGCTCCGGGTCTCTGCTAAGTGCTGCCCCAGTGTGACTGGCTGCTCATAATGATGCCAACAACAGAGTCCTCCACAGCTCCTTGCTCAGCCACTGCCAAGATTCACTAGTGCGGGTAAACACAAAGCCTGGGATTAGTGACAGAAAGTGAAACAGCCTTTCAGAAACCCGGTGCGAAGGAGTGAATCACAGCAGAGATAATAGGCAGAGTAATTTTAGCTGAAAAACCATGAACTGCTGTGAGCAGAGCGTTTGCTGTACGTTGCAGGGTTACATTTCCCGCGTGCTCTTCGGGACCGTGCTTTGTATTTGATGAGTTATTTACACAGAGCACAAAGGCAGCAGCCACCGTTATGGACCAGGTTGAAGCTGAACTTGCCTCAACTTGAGGAGTCTCGGCTGGAAAGGAGGGGTGGTGGCATCAGGAGTCCAAAACAGCACGCAGAAGAACAGCGAAGCTGCGTTGTCCTCTCTGCAGTCTCTTCTCGTGTGTCTAGAGGCACTTTACAAAGGTTTCATTCACAGGGGACATTAACCCCGGGAGGCTGCAATTCTCCTGGCTTGCATACTTGTTCTTTTCTTATAAGGACTTAGGAAAATGGCTCTTCAATCATTAGTGGTAAAGTTGTATGGTTTGGGGTTTTTTTGTGTATGCACATCCATAAACCCCCGACACTGTCACCAGTTATTAAACCTGCAGAAGCATCAACTTGTGGAATAGAATGGTGCATGAAATTCAAAAGATGCCAACTCTGTCCCACTTTAATTTCTTTTTACCCCATGGACTACAGTGATAGGGACCTCAGAAGAAGAGCCTGACTTCTTCCAGGTTCTACCAGAGGCTTTCCTGAAAGACTCAAGAGAAAGTTGGAAAAAAGAGAAAAAGTTGGGTCTAGCTGGGGGATGAGAAAGTTAAGGAACCTGCAGCTTGAAGGGCTCTCGAGGGAGACAGGAAAGCTGTAGAGATTTGGCACTAAGTGCAGGTCCCGAAAATTAGATCATAGCACATAATTATCCTCCAAACTGGTCCCAGTGCCAAAATCTTAATATCTGGAATTGTTATAATTTGAAGTCATGTAGGAAATCCAGAGTTCCAATCAATTGCATTCCCATGCCCAGCCGCTCCATGTCATTGCCCGTTCCACAATAAAACGTACCTGGCATTGTGTACGGAATGAGTAACGATTCCTGTGCCGAAAGGGAAGAGGGAGAAACACCAAGAACTCTCTCAGCCGCTAAAGTCAGCAGGAGCCGGCAGTGCTGGCAGGAGCTCAGCACCCATGAGTCAGCCCCTTGGCT
This sequence comes from Buceros rhinoceros silvestris, assembly GCF_000710305.1. NCBI lineage: Eukaryota > Metazoa > Chordata > Aves > Bucerotiformes > Bucerotidae > Buceros > Buceros rhinoceros. Next base: position 28,387 of record NW_010413508.1, read on the forward strand.
CCTTCACCAGCAGCAGTCCTGCCTCTACCACCCCACATCTTCCCGCAGCCACACCAGGAGCTGCTCGCCTGCTCAGCAGATGCAGCTAAATGGCTCAAAAATCAGTGTCCCTGGGTTTTGTTCCAGCTGCACTCACTTGGGTTCAGTCAAAGCGAAATGCTCGGAAGAGACACAATGCCCCATCTGGTGGAAGGTCCCATGTGGGGACTGTGAGATCAAGTCATGGTCTGACAACCATCTCTGAAGACCTTGGGCAAACCACCATTCTTAGCTCTGCTACAGGAACACCTGGTGCCTGCCCATTTCAGATCAGGAATTCCAGGGAGGGAGATACATGAATGCAAATTCAGAGGTCTGGGCTAACACTGGCTGTCCCTCCTGATGGGGTTTGTTGGGAGGTCCTCAAGGGGTTCAGGGTTTTGTCACAATGAGCATAAGATGTCTGCATAGAGCTTTGTTCCCCCCCACACATCCAGGCTTCTCCTGTTGTTCACCACAATACGCAGAGCTACCACAGCTTTCCTCCCTCAAAGCCTGGAGCTGCAGCATCCTGGAGGAGCAAGGTCCCATTTTTTTGCACAGAAGGTTCAGATAAATGCAGCACAAACACTGTTCATTCGATCTCACTCTCCTGCTCTGCGTTTGGTGCATGTGAACCCATCCCATCCCATCTGCCAGACACTGTCCCACCGTGCTGGTCCCCAGTGGTCCCCAACTGGAGTCCTGCCCAGTCCTCTCCCACTCCCCCAGCTGGGTGCTCCAGCCCTTCTGACAGGGTGTCCTTGGTGCAGGGCATGTGCAGAATAGAGCAACGTGTGTCCAAATCTGCTAGAGGTCTTAGAAACCTGACTGCATCTTCCCTTCAGGAGTGCACCCAGCTCTTCTAAAATCCCAGCCCTTTTGCAGAGCTGAACTAAATGCATTTTAGAAAGATCATGGCACAAACTCACAGGAATCCGGTGAGCAGAGGGCATGAGCAGTCTCTGCCATTCGCTGCCATGCCTGAAACCAAAAAAGGTTTTTTGGGGGGGCAAAACCCCAGTGCAGGATGGGGTCCATCAGCCCCTTGGTGGCAAGAGGAGCAAGTGCTGGCTCACACAAGCATAAAGCATCGTTACTTCCTGCGTGCACTTGCACAGGCTGGCATGCCACCACCACAAATGCACTGAACATCCCTGAAGTGTGACAGCACAAAGGCGGTGTTTGTGTGGCACCAAGCCGGAGATGAACAATGTTCTGCCAGCAGAGATGCTGATGTCGATGCAGCTACCTGAGAGTCCACCTGCTACCAGGGTCCAGGGGCTCTGCTAAGGACAATCAGCTAAAAGCTCAGTTGCCTCTGGGAAGGAAGACGCAGCAATGCAGTGGCAGATGAGCGTGTGGTAATTAAGGGCAGGACATGCCTTGGGATTTAGGATTTTTTTTTCAACTTCCTGTTTATAGGTTGACTGTATTTCCCCAGCGTTTGAACTTCTTCGTCATGGCATTTCTCTGCTGCTCCTGACACGGAGTGAGAATTAATAAGCTTCCTCTGAGCAAATATCTTTATTTAAACAAGCTGCTGCCTTGCCCTGCAGCCAGAAACCCACCAGTAAATGCCATTTTGCAGAAGGCAAGACGTGGGCAAAGGCCCTTCCCAGCAGCACCATTGAAGGCTAGGATGCTCTCCCGCCCCCC
>NW_010413509.1:0-841 GCF_000710305.1 Buceros rhinoceros silvestris
TTTTCCCCTGTGCAATGTGTTTACTTTGTCATGGTTGGAAATCGATGGGCTGTACGATGAGGGCGAAGCTAAAGAGTAATCTGAGGGTGGTATTACTACTTTAATTGGGTTTAATTCAGTCTTGGCGAGTTGTTTGAGACCTCACTTTGGGAAGATTGGATTTCCCTCCTGAAACGTTGTTGTTTTAGTGGGAAGGGAAACTAGATTAGGAGTTTTAGGCTGTGGAGCTTAGATTTACTTCTGGCAAATGGGAACCAATTTTCTTTTTAATTTGGTAAAGCATTTCAAGGACAGTGTAGTTTGCTTTGCCCCCATATTTCTTGGCAGAACCCAATTGCTTTTCTCCCTTTAACCTTTTTCTTCTGTTCCTTCAGCTTACTAATGTCCGTGGCTGTAGATTGCTGGTAATTTCCTCTTCTAGTATCTCTATTTTCAGCTGTTCGGTGGGAGTGAGATGCAGCACTCTTGAATCAGAGGGTCTTTATCAGTTCCTGTACGAATCTGGAATGACTGGATTCACTTAACCAAGAGTATAGTGTGTTTATACCTTGGAACCTTTTAGTTTATAGCATAAAGCAGATGATTTGGTTTTTATTTCCCTTCTTAACATCAAATAGATTTGGTTACACAGGATTTATTCCAATTTACACAAGAAGCAGAGTGACCAAGTTGAAGGATGCTCATCAGAGACGTGAGCATCACCTAGTGACTGGTTGAATTCTGCCGGGTTCCCCTGAGAACTGCCTGCCCCCGGGGTGAGGAGATTTTGGCCACTATTTTACGTCTACTTTACACCTACTTTTGCTAGTGTTTGTTAAGCAAGAGCAACATCTTGGCAAAT
>NW_010413510.1:0-449 GCF_000710305.1 Buceros rhinoceros silvestris
CGTGCGGGGCCGGGGGGAGCCGGGCGGGTGCGGAGGGAGAGGTGGCTTTTGTGCGGGGCAAAACATTTGTCTTTCCTTACTCAATGCATTCCGGAAAAAAAGAAAGGAAAAAGAAAAGAACCAACCCTCCCAACCTCCTTTAGCTGCCCGAGTCCCTGAATGCCATTTGTCAGGGGGCCCGTAAAAGGGGGAAAAAACTTTTAACTTTTTTCGCCTTTCTTAGAGCAGAACTGCCTGTTGCTGGGCTCCTTTTTCTGGAGCCAAAGGCAGGCTGTGTTTCTGGAGGCTTTAGTTCTTTATATATCTGCGTATACAGATATGTGAATATATATTTAGTCAGCTGGAAACCTCTCGCCTTGCGTAGTTGCTCCTCGGTGAGGAGAAGAAACTTTTTGTCCGGTGGTGACCGGTCTCGGCTGGAGGGCGGGGGAAGGCGGGACCTGGGCGGC
>NW_010413510.1:501-22545 GCF_000710305.1 Buceros rhinoceros silvestris
TGTTCCGGTGGTGACCGGTCTCGGCTGCAGGGCTGGGTCCGCGGACACTTGGCAGCCGCTTCTGGGGACCCCGGGGCTCGCTCTGCCTCTCTCCTCCCCAGCCCCAGCCTGCAGGCGGTTCTCCCTAAACTGCCAGGAGGAAGCTCGGAAGTACAGATGCGCCGCAGCACTAGAGGCGCAGCCAGAAAAACCCCTGGAATGTCATTTTTTACCCTCGTGCAGGAGCGGGGGGACTAAGCGCTTTATGTCCCGGAGTGGGTGCTTTGGACCCCGGGGCTCGCTCTGCCTCTCTCCTCCCCAGCCCCAGCCTGCAGGCGGTTCTCCCTAAACTGCCAGGAGGAAGCTCGGAAGTACAGATGCGCCGCAGCACTAGAGGCGCAGCCAGAAAAACCCCTGGAATGTCATTTTTTACCCTCGTGCAGGAGCGGGGGGACTAAGCGCTTTATGTCCCGGAGTGGGTGCTTTGGGTTGAGGGTGTTTGAGGGCTCTGCTCTCCTCTCCAAATGTCTGCCTTCCCCGGGGGGACTCTGAAATGCCAGAGCTGGGCAGCTGGGGGCTTGTGGGGCTGCTGGAAAAGTTTCCTGAGTGTTTTCCGGGGTTTGTCTGAGTTTGTGGTGGATGCTCGGAGCCATCGATGCTCTGAGATCTTTTTATATTGCATTTCAAGGGAGAGACTGTGAAGCGGTTTGTTGGCCAAGCTGATTTTGAAATCTGAAGAGTTGAAGTAGATAGAGCTCGTTCTGCGGCGTAACTTGAGAAACCGAGAAGTGTCTGGAAGAGCTGAGCTGTCTGGGATTCCGCTTTCAGGCTTGGGTTTTGTGTGCTCTGGGTGTTTGTTGCTGAAAGCCCAGGCAGTGGGTTTGCAGGGCTGCCTGTGTGCTACCAGGACTAATGTGTGTGGGATTCGGTGTGTATCAGCGCGGTTGCGGATTATTGTAATTGCTAGGTTCTTCAAATGACCTTAAGGAAGAAAAGGTGGGCGGACGAGGAATGTGTTCATTAAAGATTCGCTTGCAAAGGCTGAGCAAAATGGAAAAGTTGCTAGTGACTGAATGAAATGCCTGTAGAACATCACTGCAGGAGAAGTTAACAGCAGTTAACAGTTAATAGTTGGAGCTGCCGCAGGAGTTTCTACTGCAGAAGTATCGGACTGTTGGAGCGGTTTTCCAACTCATAGAAAACTGGAGTTAATCGTAGCTCCTCTTGAGGTCCCTTTCTGTGCAGCTGGCTTGGCAGGCTGCTCTGTTCCTTTATTAGTTGAAAACCAAATTATTACCAGTCTCAACTATTTCAAAGGAAAGATGACAAAGTTTTCCTGTTTCTTTTGTCTGTGCCAATGTTTTAGTGGTTTCAGAGCATCCTTAGGCATTTTGCCTGTCTCTGTATATCCTTGTGACTGCTTCAGTTAAAGACCTACCTCCTTTTAAAGTTCCCTGATAACTTCTGTAGAACTTCTGGGTGCAGCTGCAGGGAGCAGCGGGCTGGCTGGGGCTGATGCTGCCTGGGTGGCTGGAGAGCTTTTGAAGGGCCAGTGTGCAGCTCCAAGGAGTGATTCTTGCAGTGAAAGGCTTTGAGTTTCCCTAATGAGCCTTCTAATAGGTCATCAGATAATTTGGATGAGGGAGGAGTCAGACTGGGGCTGTTGATGGCATTGACTAATGCTCTTTATAGCTCTTTCTTTAATCTTTCCAACTTCTGTTTGGGCTTATTTCAGCTCAGATCGTTTCTGTTTCAGTTTCATTTTAGTTGACTTTTTTGTATGGAGAGAGGTCAGTCTCCTCTGTAATCAACTTCAGAAGTGGATCCATCAGGTGGCTCCCAAGAAAAGGAGAAGCCACCTTCCAGAAAGGGTTTCCAGGAAAACAGAACTAGCAGTGTCGAAGGCCCCGTGATCTGCACTGCCTCTGGACACTGCCCTTCAGCTCAGATATTAGCAGTTGATGTCACACACAAATCTAACCCACAGACAAAGCTGGAGTCTGACTCTGCTTTTGCAGATCCCTATAAAATTGAATCAGGTTTCTGGGTGAAAATTTTTGGAAGCAGCGGTTTCCTTTAGAGGCAAAGAAAAGTGCAATGAGAATGCATGTCGTGCCCTTTAATAGGAGTAAAAATGCTGGAAATTATGAAGTATCCTGTTACCATCTGTTGCTTCTCCCCTTGGCTCTTCCCCAGTCATTTAGAATGAGCTAAAAAAGAGAAGTAATGCTCTTTATCCAGCCAGTTAAAGTATTTTGTTTAATATTTTGCCAATCAAAAGAGTTGATATTTTTTTACAAGAAGAAATGTGACTTTATAAGTCTGGAATTGATGGCAGGTCTGATTTCTAATGTAAAAACTGATTATGCTGTCAGGGTGTTGCCAGGTTGGACCAGGGCTTTGTAACTTAAAAGCACCCAGCTGTCCGACATGGCCCTTCCGCAGGACGCAGAAGAGGCTTTCAGCTGAGGTCATGTGTTGTTCTTCCACGTAAGCTGGGGTCAGGATGAAAACTCTTTGACTGTTCTCTTTGAGGTGGTTTTTGATGGCCACTCCTGCGCTCACCTCCCTGTGCTGGATGCAGAGCTGGTGTCAGGCTCATGGTCAAGGAGCTGGTTCTCTGGGCTCCCACCAAAGCTAACGGGAACTGGAGCTCTTCAGCATGAAGCACTGCAAATGTTGCCTGGGCCGTAATTTGCTGAGGATTGGAGAAATCCCATTTCATCTCTGGTCTTTAGGGGTAGCTCTAAGACAAAACCTGCTGAAGAGTGGCTGTCTGGTGAACAAAGGGACAGCAAGGTGGACTTTCCTGGTGGCATTGCTAGCTCAGGTATCTCATGCTGCATCCTCACATACAAAACCTTTGAGAGGAGGGGTAATCCTCCAAACCAAGGGGTCTGGGTGTTACTCCTGCTTGCAGACGTAGTGTCTGCCCTAGAACAAATAGGGAGGGTCTGTGAAGGGCGTGTGCATCCTTATTGTATTTGGGTGCTGTCCCTGCCCCATACGTTTAGTTCTTGAAAGAGAGGGGGCCTTTCCACGTTTGTTCCTTTTGGACAATAGAGCAAATCTGACTTGTAGCTTTGTCTCAACTTGCAGTCATGCTGTGGCAGTGGAGGGGATGTGCTAATATCTCTCAGAAGCCTTTGGGATGTGAGCATGTTGCATGTGATGTTCACCCTAACAGTTCTAATTTTGAAGCACCTTTTCTTTTTCTCAGAGTTCTCGCATGAAAATCTTTGCCACTGTCCCAGAGGCCCAGACCTGCAATGGCTCATAGATGTCCTGTCATCCTTGGTGGCATATGCCTGGGGGCTTCTAACACCAAAGACGAGGTCTGGTCCTGATGTGGTCTGTCCATGTCTGCTTTGGTGACTCTGTTTCCCCTTCTGTCTTGCAGCCTGGTTTCAGGGTGTAGGCTTAGGGTATGCCTTCTCACAACTGCTTTGAGTTACAGGTGTTATCTTTAAGATGAGGCGAAGTGTGGCAACAGATGCTGAGAAGCAGAAGGTGCTGCTGTGGCGCATGCCACTAATGCAGAGGCATTTGTGTGAAGTTCCATTTATAGGTGCATTTTAGGCAATCAGTGTTTTGTCCGGACTTAGAAATAAAGCTGTGGGAGTGCTTTCCAGGTTAACAGACTGCTCTTCAGTCTGGACTTTCTTCTGTAGAGGTAAAGCAAATGGGCAATTCTTCTAACAGTTACTTTTTCTAGTTTTGTGCACCCTGTTTCTTCCACCCGCTCCCTGTGCTGTCTGGGTGCTGGCCTTCCCGAAGCAGGTGGAGGATGGATGCCCGTCACTCTGTAAACGTTGAAGTCTACCCTTGGAAAAACTGCGCAGAGCAATACTGCCGCAAATGTTTCCACACAGGCAGAGGGAAGGTTTAGGGGCTTCGTAGCCCAGCAAATCCCTGGGCTGTTGGATGGCAGCAAACACGGCAGGTGTGGAGATAGGTGCAGGACCTTGTTCAGACAAGTGGTGTAGGCAGGGGCTGCTTGGCCTTGAAGGACTTCTGAAGGGTTGAGTGAGGAGCTTCTCTGGTCTGTGGGTTGGCACTGGAGTGGTCTGATCACGCTGTGGTTTGGGATGGAGGTGACTCGGGGAGAGCGATTCCGTTTGGAGCTCGTGCTCTGCTGTCGTGTGAATTGACTTTGAAGTGGAACATCCCCTTAGACAGGGGAAATCCCTGCCATGTTACAAGTATAAATTGGTCAATTTGTCACATATGTACACACTCGCCCGCGTAGGCTTTTGCCCCGTTTGTTTAGCAGGAGTCTTAGCCTCAGGATCTAGCTATTACTATTTTGCAGAGGAAGGTTTAAAACATTATTTGTTTTCTGTCAAAAACAGGATTGTAACTTTTCAATACCTGTATTTTGGTAAATGGAAACTACTGTTTAAAATGAGAGAATTGTTTGGGCAATAAACCAGGACTGGACCACAAAACACCTCTTCCCGGACTCTCTTCCTGGGGAGGAATGCTTCTCCCACTCTCCACTCTGTGCTTTTATTCGGTGTGGACTTCTACTCATCACATAGGAAGGAAAAGCCCTGACTCTGCTGCAGGTCTCTAGTGCTTCTGCCGAAGATTTTTGGGGAATGCCGCGGCCTTAAACAGTCATCTGCTGGAATTGGGTCAAATTTAAGATCTGCGGGATTTGTCCCACAGTAAGAATCAGTGTCACCACAGAGTTATGCTGGTTCCTGAGTTCGGTTTGATAATCTCCACTAGTTTCCCTGTACTGTCTTTGTAGGTCCTTGGCTTAGTTTCGTTTTAACATGGAGTGCAACCAGCTATCTTGGGTACATGGGAAGTCTGCTATAAGCAGTGAGATCTGATACTGGTGTTGTGCTGGGAGATGCTGCCCCCATAAGGGGGTTCCTCCTTGGATCAGCTGGTGTGGTAGGGAGCCCGGAGGAGGGCTGATGGAACCAAAGGCAATGCTCCTCCCGGGCTTCCTTCCAAGCTCTGGTTGTGCTGAGATGTGGAGTTTTCTTGACTCTCGGTTACATTCTTCTGGATCAGGACTGCTCAGAGCCTTTTTTTTGGGTCTTGCCTTTTTAATTTGAATTTCTCTCTGGTTATGACCCCTTTGGAGTGTGTAGCTATTGTTCAGAGCTGTCAGGAGTAGCTGTCTGAAGATGCTGGTAGGTTCTTATTCCCTGCTAACAGCATGGTGGTTTTCTGGGGAGGCTTTAGGAGATCTTTTGAGAGGGAAACGCTTCCAGGTGGACACTTCCGTGCCTTCTGGAGAAGGCAGAGACGTACATCGGTATGAAGGAACAGTGTTTGTCCTCCTTTGAGCATCAGCACATCACAGTGGTGTCCTGAGCAGCAGCTTTGTTTAGCTGTGGGTGCAAATCTTTGACCAAGGCAAGCAGAATGCAATCTTCAGACCCTTAAGATTTTATTTCCTGCTCCTGGTGTTGCCTGTTACCAACTGATACCTTCTGCTGTTGTTAGTCTAGGCAGTACATTCCCTCTCCTTTGCTCTCCTGGCTTGCTTGAGAGTGGCTCCTGGGAACTGTCACCTCCAGCAAGGCCGAGCTGCAACTGGGTATTGAAGATTTTATCCTTAGTAGCTAGATCAGAGCTTATGTGATGGGTGCTGAGTTTGCAGGCTGGCAATTTTTCTTAAAAGTAAAATAAACTGTGTGAAACAAAGAAAAACCCAGTATGGGAAGAATGAGCAAAACCAGAAAAAAAAGTTGAGACATGAAAGAATGGAACATTTTTGTTAAAATCTAATGTTATGTGGAAAAAACTTAGGTTGGCAACATGGTATAATTAGCCACTGGGTTACTGTTGGCAAGTTTCAAGGCTCTTGAAATAAAGCCTAGCACTGAGTGAACCATCCAAATGATGCCGTGGTTTCTCTGTGGATGTGTCTGGAAAATCTTTAGAACTAAAATAAATAAATGAAGGAGCTGCACAAAAGGCATTTTTGAGGTTGGTTGCTCTGAGTCTGGGCTCTTTTTCTCTCTCCAGAAGCCAACAGGACTCTTAGCATCGTCTGGAAGCTTTCACAATGTCGAGATGTCACTTTTTGAAACTAGGAAAATGGTGCTAATGTATTTACAGTGCTGGATTTTTCCTTCCAGACTGTGTAATAAGGTGGAGAAAAAGGATAATTTGGGGATTGAACAAGTGCAGTGGTGTCCATCGTGCTCATTCCTAACCTCTGCTGCAGGCTTTCTCCCAGCCCTCAGGCAATGCTTGCGTTTCCATGCCCTGGGGCCTGATCCTCCTCCCAGTGTGAAACCTGGCATTAAGATGATGCTGTAACACAAATGAAATGCTGATGTGCCTACAAGACATGTGTTTTCAAGCACTGAAGTGTTCTAAGTCTCTTTTCATCTCTGTGCCTCAGGCTATGTCAGTGCCTGTGGTCTAGGAGTTTTCTACTGCAGAAATAGTCTTCCTCTCTGGGATGGTGTTTTCCTGTCTAGGAACATTAGTGCCACACGGCACGTCCAGGAGGTTATTTGGATTTTATCTTTAGGTTTGGACAGATTTCTTGCAGGGTCTGTACAGTACCTCACAGAACACCATGCTGACATACTGACTATTGTCAGAGCCCTTCAAAGCATTAGATCTGTAAATGAAATCCGAAGCAGGCAGAGGATCTCTTGGGCAGCCACACACATGCTTCAGCTTACTGGGAAAGACCCCTTGGGAAGGTGGAGGGATGCAGATAGAAGATGGACATCTCTGAGGGGCTTTGCCTGCAAAGCCTGTGCTGTGGGCAGGAGCAGGGGGTCAGGTAAGCGGATGTCAGTCTGTATTTCAGGTGGGTGGTGGTATTCGGCTGTTTTGCTGATGCAAGAAGGTAATTCCATGTGTTTTGTTGCTGAGTGCTCTGCCACAGCCCGTGGGTGAAGAGCTTTCATCCCTGTGGGTTTGGTTGGATTTTGAGAAGTCTCTGTGCCTTGTGGCTGCCAGCCCTGCTGCTCTAGATTCACGGGAGAAAGGTTTGAAGGTCAAACTTTAGTGTTGCTGTGCCCAGGGACAGTTTTCCATCGGTCTGGACAGTGTCCAGATGTCCCCCAAGGGAGCTGGGCACTCTTTTCCTAATAAGAGACGGGAGCGCATGTTTGGGAACCTTTTGTTCTCCTCAGGAAGCTGCAGCTTGCAGAAGCCCTGCATGCTCTGTCTAGCTTAAACACAGCTAAATCTCACTGTTGGCTTGGTGACCCTGTGTGCTGTCCCTGCCTGGATCAAGCTGTGCATCTGCAGCCAGGGAGATGCTAATTCTTTCAGAGTAAATAAAGTAATAAGTTTTCTCCTGGCTCAGCTTTTAAGCAAACTGTTTCAAGCCCTTTCCTTGCCTTTCTGTACCTCACTGCTGTCCCTCACAGAGCCAGGGGAGGTTGCAGCTCTGGAAAGGCTGGAAGAAGTTGATGGAGGAACCTCCTAGGGGGAAGAGGTCACGAGGGGGTCTGCTGGAGTCTCGTCTCACAGGGACTGTCAGGCAGTTTTAGTGGCCAGATTTAGAGTTTCATTTGCATTTCAGCTGGAGTTTCTATTTTTTGAGTATGGATATACAGGAAAGAGCTGTGCTTCAGCTGAGCTCGTGTATCCTCACCAAGAGCCTTGCTGGCCTCTTTTCCTCTGCTGTTCTTCCCTCCACCCCCTTTTTTGTTTCCAAGACAATACTTAAGTAAGAATTCATTGCAGCTGAATTCCTGGAGATGACACTGCCAGTTTCCCAGGATCTCTTCTACTCCTGCAGCATTTTACACAGTGATTTTTTTTTTTTTTTTTTTTTGTTTTTTTTTTTCAGCTGAATGAGCTGCAATTCCAATTATGAATTAGCAGTTGGGTTTGTGTGGTCTTTGAGAGGGCTCATCCTAGATATCTGCTCTGTCTGCTGCAGGGTAGAGATTTCAGCTGAATGAGCTGCAATTCCAATTATGAATTAGCAGTTGGGTTTGTGTGGTCTTTGAGAGGGCTCATCCTAGATATCTGCTCTGTCTGCTGCAGGGTAGAGATTTGGTCAGAGGGCTGCAGTACACCAGCTGAATAATGAATGCATTGTTTGTATGCCCTTATTTCCAGCTGGCACCATTTAAAGTGAAAAGAAAGGTCAAGGAGATGAGTCACTGTGAATACAAGTGTCATTCTGCTCAGAAGAAATGGAAAAAAAGGAGCTTCCAAGTGAGGTGTTTCAGCTGGTGCCAAAGAGCTCTGTTTCAGGGAGTTACAAGGGTAAATCTCGGCTGAGATCTGCTGAAGTGTTCAAGCACCTTAAAGTTAGCAAGGGGCTGGAGCTGGGATTTGGCATTTGTATTTGACAGGGGCTCCAAAGGTAGCTGCTGATGTCGGCTGGGTACAGAAAATCAGGGTAAGACTCTGGAAGTATTGGGCTTACTGCTGCTGCAGGACAAACAGCTGGAGCTTGCAGTATTAGCAAGCTCTGGTTCTCAGCTGCTTTAGGTACCCAGTGGTACCCCGAAGGAAACGCCTCCTCCAAATCAATGTGTAGAGACTCTAATAATTAGCCAGGCTGCTTTCCTCCAACACTCAGAGCACGGTTTAATACTGTGGAGAAGGTGCTGTCATGGGACAGTATCTCTTGAAAGGCTGGTGAGAAAATACGTCACCTGTGAGCAGTGAGTGTCAGCAGGGTCCCCTCTGGGTTCCCGCACTGCCCTGGCTGAAGGAGCTGCTGTGCCAGAGCAGGCTGGTGGGATGTGTGAGTCTGGCTGCAGGGAGCCTGGAGGTGGTCGTGGGCCCATCCCTTGCGCTAGTCAATGCCCAGTTGTAAATTAAGCTTTTTTAATTTCCTGCCAGAAAGCTCCATTCAAGGAGCCCCAGGCAGCTGGTTAACCACGCTGGCAGAGCCCCGAGAATAGAAACGTGGCTCGTGGGTTGCGTGTGGAAGGGGGAGCAGTGAGCTCTGGGTGCTTAGTGCCAAGTATGTGGGGCAGGATGGGGACTTGGCCAGAGTTTCCCTTTAATTGATACTGCTGGGGGAACTTCAGTAAAACAGCAGTGGTGGCCAGGAGGCCAGAAAACAGAAGCCAGTTCAGAAGTTGTTAATGCTTTTTTTTATGGGGGGTAGAGTTTCCTTAAGTCATGGGCTCCTGTACCTATGGGTTTCCTTTTTCACATGCCTAAAACATCCTCCTTTGGGGTTATCAGCATTTTGGCTAATTGCTTTTCAGTGTCCGGGAAAGGAAATGTCCTCAGTGCGTTGGAGGTGGTGTCTGTGGCAGACACCTCTGCACATTGTCTAGCACTGCTTTGGTATTTTGGCAGAGTATGAATCCTGAGAGACAGGACATAGGAAAATTTACATTTTTGATTTCTAGCCATTGGATTTTTCTGTTCTGAAGTCACTTCTCTGGTGTAAAACAGATATTCCTCCAAAAAATAACTAAAGCTTTAGAATCTTGACTTACCTTCCCTAATCAAAACGTATCTTCAGTAGAAAATGAAGCCGACTGTTTTTCTTGCGCACCTAATGCAAGATCACTTCTGTACACAACTTTCAAATGAATTTGCCAGTGTGGCTTTGACCTGAGGTGACTGAAAATTCAACACAAATAAATGACTGGGAACCAGGACTCACTTGCTAATGATGCAATAGTGTGATGCTGGCTGGGCTGCAGCAAGGCAGGAGTTCATGGCTCGTAGCTCATGTGCATGGGAAGCCTGTGCCTGCCTTGTGTGGTGAAGCATCTGGCCTATAACCCTTGTGTGGCTGTTGCATGGAAGCTAAAGACTTCTGCGGGTGAGGTGGGTGGAGGGTGTGTTTGGCTGCTGACAGGCAGGGCGTGACTTGTGGCAGCGTGAGGTGTGTGGGACCAGGAGAGCTGCTCTGGGCTTGCTGTGTGACTCCGTGGGAGCCACCGTGAGGAGAAGCCTGCTGCGGGGCAGGAGCCATGCTGGACGTGCCCCTCGGAGGGTTTCGCTTAGAAGATACGAATCTGTCCATCCTTCATGTACAGCATCTGTTTCCTGACCGTGGGCTGCTCAGTGTCTCATCTTGGAAAGCTGTTGATTCCTTGAAGGATAAGGACTGATCGCCTGGAGCCCTGTGGCTGCAGACGCTTTTCGTGATGAGACCATGGTTGTTTTCCTCTTGGTCCTGTGGGGTATTCTGCTTTTTCTAGCAGGGAGGGCAGATCACTAAGAATCCCCTCATTGTTTCTGTGCACCAAAAGCGGTGTGAGGGTGGGAGGAGGAAGCAGCTTTCATCTTGGTCGCTGCCTTTGGCACATGCTGGCGAGTGCTCATAGAGGAAAACTGCCTGGAATGTTCTCTCACAAGGGTTTGAGGGATCGGGAGAGGCGTATTATCACGTCTTGTATGCTCTGGGAGAAAGTCCTTCACTCTGCCTCTCTCAAATGTTTAAATTAAACCAATCTGTCTTTCTGCAACTGTTGGATGCTTTCCCTGCTGACCTCAGGAGCTGGAACTGGGAGGGAGGAGCAAACAGACACCAGTCCTTATAACTGGCTTGTTCTAAACTTCAGTCCTGACTCCCTGCAGGATGCAAACCAGAAAAACAATAAGGGCCATATCTGCTCTGGAAACATCAGTTTTCCCAGTGTTCTCTAATTAAGGAGCTATATCGGGAAGCAGGGAAGCCTTTATGCACGGGAGGCCGTTGTCTTACAAGACAGAAGTGGCAGAGGCACACTTAACCCTTCGGCCAGAGCCTGCACAGAGTTAAGTCCTCTCCAGTGTCTCCCCGTCTTTTTCTTTTCCAGCCACAGCCCTGTTCCCACAGCAGGGTCTGACTGAGATGCAGAGCCAAGCGCTGGGCAGGATCAGCCCTTTACTCCTTAAATGGGAAAGCGCAGTGAGAACTGTTGCAGCCTTTGGCAGGCAGCAGTGCCGAGGGTGCTGGATGCGGCACTCGCTACCCAGCCTCCCAGCGCAGCCCTGGTCCCTGCTTAGGAGATTCCTGTGCACTGAGGGGAAAGTCAGCCCTGTACATGGGCCAGGATTTTTGGTCTGACCTTTTGGAGCTTACACACTGGATTTTGTCTTGGCCCGGGGCCCCGTGCCTGGGCAGACAGGGTTTCTTGTCTTGGCTGTTGCAGAGTCCGTCCATGTGGAGCTGTGGGCGGATGTAGGGCTGGGACCCGGCTCCCGTGGATCTTGGGCAGTGAAGTAGCATAGCATCATCAGGCTTAAATCACAAAGCCATCCTTCATCCCTTTTCTGCCACTGCTCTGGACTTGCTGCCTTCCTTGCCCACAGGACCACATTTTGGCAGTTTATGGAGTGTTTTACCGTACTGGTTGGGATTCAGCCTAGGAAAATGCCGTGTCATTTCTTGTGGCAATGGGGAATAGGCTTGGATAATGCCAAGCTGATTAAGATTTTTCCTATGAAATATGAACCAGAACCAAAACTGGAGCTTGCTTTGGCTGTGGAGATATCTGTAAAGAACTTTGTGTTCCTCATTTGAAGGTATTTAAAAATTCACACCAATAAACTTAGATGCCGTGAAGCTGAGTCAGAACATCAGTTAAAGATGTTCTGCACATTCAGAGTAACCGAGTAACCCAGCGTGCTTCCCTCCCTGCAGCTCCCTTCTCCAAAGCCTTGGCTGGACAAGCTGGGGCCCTCCTTGCCCTGGGGGCACTCATCCCAAATAATGAGCAGCCGCACTGCTAAAATGAGCTCGAATCCTGCAAGCCTGGAAATAGCGGAGTCTCTGCTCTGGAGCAGAGCTGGCCAGCTTGTGGCCTGGGACTAAGCTTTTTATGGCTGAAGCTGAAACATCTGCTTTTGGAGGAGTGAAATCTGCCACATCTTTGCTTTAGCTCATGTGGCCTCTAAGGAGCCTGGGTGGGATATCACACCTTGTCCCTGTTGTGACTTGTAGGGTCAAGTTGATTACTTATCAGGAAGGTGGCAAAATGCCCAGCCTCGGTATCTGATAGGAAATTTTAGTTAATGAAAAGGGTGAAAATGATTGTGGAAGATGAGGGAAATCTCATTAAGAGAACCAAAATGGGTTCTCTTAATCTGCCCCAAGAAATGTATTTGGGGGAACAGATCTGTTTCAGCAGTTTCCTTTCCATTTTAGCGAGCAATGAATGATAGGCAGAGGGGGAGTTCATGCAGGTTTGTCATGCCTGTGTAATGTCAGTCAACACAGGATTAAATAAGGCAAGTGGAAAATTATTCTGGGAAGTAAAGTCTAGTGAGAAACAATCATCAGAGGACTTGGGAGGTTAAATAACCTGCTCTAGACAAGGCACAGTCCTCATCTGTGCCCCTGGATACGTGCCAGCGATGGGTCAGCAGTTTGGAAGGAAGTGGCATACTTGGCGCGGGTGAGGCTGGCTGGTCTGAGCATCCCGCTGTGCTGAGAGCGCAGCTCTGCATTACCACGCTCCAAAGTGTCTTGTCATGTATAAAGCCTCCCAGGGTGAGCGAAGGGTTGGATGTGGGGCAGGAGCTGCTCCGTAAGCCAGGATCTCCCTTGGAGAGGAGGCAGTTGCCACTGGAGAAACTACTGCTCTAGCAAGGATTGGGTGTGGAAAGCAGAAACCCTTTTCCTTTGTACTGAGGGCTGTGGTAGGATTATTTTACACGTGCAGGAACAGGAATGGAGCCCGATGGCAGGAGCGCAGGGCTGGAGCAGGGAGGACTCTGCACTGCAGCTCCAGCTGTAGTGGAGCGATTTCATTGGCTGGTTGGTCCTGGTTAGTGCAATACTCCTGTTTCACGCCACCAGTCCAGCAAAGCTTAAACTGTTTTCATGGCTGCTTTGAGTTGGCACAGTGGTGAATTTGACCCATAATATCCTGGTTTTAGTATGAAATTATTTTAATCTATCATGCATGTCTGTAGCTATGGACTGACAACTGGAACTTTTCTGCGTGCACCTGGAATGGGCAGAAGGACAGGAGGAGCCAGGATGGCACTGAAGAAGTGCGGAGTCCTTTCCAAACTCTCATGGGTTTGAGTCTTGTATGCAGCTGATGTTACATTTTCTAGGATGTATGTCTTGATATTGAAGGGAATGTCTCCTCCTTTCTTGCTCTGGTATCGCAGTATGTTAATGAAGGGAAGAGGAACATGCTGTAGGTGACCTCTTTTCACTTCTGTAAGGACGAAATCTATTTCCCTGTAGCTATGAAAAGTCTGTCTTCCCTTTGAGCAACGAATGAGGGCATATAAAATACACACAGATTACTTTAAGCTATTGTGTATAACCTAGTACAAAGCATTTTACTGAGTCCTTATTTTAGTGATGGAGAGAATATCCAGCATGTTCCACGTGTAAATCAGTCTTCTCAAAAGATGCTGATACCTCTTCTTGGCATTTGTCTTGTCTCCAGTTTCCCAAATATTTTCTTAGCTCACTTGGCTGCTTCCACTACTCAACATGCCTTTTGCTCATCTGTATGATGAGTGGTGCTGGGCTGCTGTACTTGTCCGTGTGGATTGATGCCTTGATGTGTCATTTACCTTCTCTCCCTATATGTAAAAAAACCAAACACTGCTTATACACATTCACGAGTGGATGCACAAATGATTGGAAGTGTCAGCATGTGCTTTTCCAGATGGTGGAAGCGAGTTCCCTACTTCATTTATCTCAAATGTCAAACTCAATGAAATTTATTACTACCAGACTTGAACTGAAGTGACAGAGTGATTCTTGTCTCCGTTTCACCAGTGTAGGGTGAAGTTGCACAGTCCATAGCAACAGCCTTCAGGAGCTGTGACTGAGCCATGTGCACATCTGGGTTTGCAGCAGGGTGACCAGTCTTTATTTGGTTTCATGGAGAAAGCTGGGTTTGTCTTGGTAGGGAAGGATGTCTTCCCGAGACAGTGAAAGGCTGACTTTGTCTTGGGTTTCTTCCATGCTGTGCATGGCACGAATGCAGCAGCTTGCCTGGGATATGCCTGACGTTACCCTGCAGCACTGCTATCGTGGTGCTGTGCTTGCCCCAGCATCTCTCATCGCGTTCCACTGAGCTCTGTATCTACCCTTAATCTTCACCTCTCTATCTGCAAGCGGATGCTGTTGAAGTTTTTTTCTCTTTGCACAATTGTCTTGGTAAGTTCTCGGGCTCTTTGGGGATAAGAACTGCAGAAGTTTGGGCAGGGCTGGTAGAGAAGTTGCTCTGGTCAGATGTTGACAAAGCTCTAGGGATGGGTGCTGAGTTTGGGTGCCCTAGTTAGGGCAACAAAGGATGGGATTCCAGCTTGCCAGCTCTCTGAATGACAGCTCTGAGCTCTTGGTGCTTTGGGATGGGTGAGTCTCAAGACAGACCTGTTGAAATCAAGTAGTAACAAAATGTAGTTCTTGGATGCTGTTGTCTTTCTCCTGGGGTCTGTTTGAATTGTGGCTGTCCTGGCTCTGGGAACTGTGCAGAACTCCAGGGAGTTGCTGCTATTACAAGCAGCCCCTGAGTCAGAGGCAGAGCTGGGAGGCTTCACAGAAGCAGTAACTGTGTGTGTAGTTAAACCTTTGGCTTCTACCCTGCATTTTGCTTCACGTCATAAAAGAGAGCATGTTTTTGTAAGGGCTTTTCTAGGCAATTCCTTCTAATAATCCTTTGCATTTCTCTGACACCCTTGTTCCTCTCTTAAAAGACACCTTGCAGAAATTATTTAAGCAGATCACCGGTTTATCATTTACCTGAGGGAAGCAAGAGAATTTCTACCTATGTCTAATTCAGGATTCTCCATTTTTAAGTTCATGGTCCTCATGCCTGAGGCTGTTGCCTGGGCCTGATTCTCTTCCTCATGGCCACTTTTTCCTCTATGTCTCACAACAGTATTTGTGAGCCTTCCCTTGCCTACCATACCCAGAAAATAAACAGCCCCATCTCCTTTTGCCCTCTATTGTTTCTCTCTTTTGTGCTAAGTACAGTAATGCCTCTGAGCTACCCCAGGGCTCCTGCGTTCCCATGCTTCCCCATCCCTCTCACAAAGGAACTCTTTTCTCTCTGCCTTCTGGGTGTTGAGGCTCTGCAAATACATGCCAGTGACCCTTTGCTCTGTATGAAAATAGCCCCTGCGTTTTTGGAGCTGTCATTTATTTTTTGCTCCTTTAATTAGACTTGGTCCTGCTTGTACTTTGTTTTTTCTTTGACCTTTCTTTTTCCTGCAGTAAGTTAATTCAAAAGTTTGTCAGCTCCCTTTCTACCTGGGCATACCCAGCCGTGTGGGCTCACATCAAGTCTTCTGTCTTTGGATTAAGTTGGAAGGAACTTTAACTGCAAGACTCTAAACTTTCCCAAATGTTTCCTGCTTGTGTGCTCTAAGGCTCCCCTGGTGGGGGACTGCACACTTGAGTTCAGATTATCTTTCCATCTGCTTTTGCCTAAAGCTGGCAGCTATTTGTGTGACTCCCTCCAATACGTGCCTCTGTGGGTATTTTAATACTGCTGTCATCATTGAATTTGGAATATTCTTACTCAGTGGCATCTTCATTTATCTTGGCTGGCTGCTTTTCAAGGATCCAAACACAGGACCTGATAACTTCTCATGTGCTGACTGTCAGGTGCTTGGGACTGTGGCTTCTCTGTGTAGAAGGATCTTTCCCTGCCATGAATTGCCCAGTTCTGTTAGCATTTCAATGGAGCGATGCTGATTTACACCTCATGAGGATCTGCTCTGTGGTACCCTGGTTATGTATGGCTAAGATGTTTTCCCACCTTGTTAATATCTTACTAATCAAAATCCCTTTTCTGCTGCTGATCAAAGCTCTGGCCTTCACGCAGGCACAGACTTACCTGGGCAACCCCTTCCAGCTGTTTTCAGTGACGAGGCTGGGGCAGCATCCCTCGCCCACCTGGCTGCTTTTGTTGTACTGCTGCTTGTCTTGTCAGCCACATTCTTTAGAGCATCTCTGCAGATCTAGCTTCATCCCCTGCCAAAGTTACTGCCTCTTCCTCCTTCTGCCTTCGGCTCTTCAGCCAGCTGTGCTGCTGCCTAGCGCTGGTACCCACGATGGCTGCTGCCACACGGTGTGGATGTGGGGTAGACTGGCAGCGTTTCCCAATGCATCTTGGAATCAACTGTCCTTCCAGAGCATCCTTGGGCATCCCTTTGTGTTGTGACTCTTTCATTCTGTTGCCTTTGCCTGGATGATGCTTTTATTTGTTTGAGTGCAAAGGTGTGCATGGCGGAGGGGGAGAGTGGTGTACTCTTTTTAACCGTGGTGCTTTCTAAAGTGAATAACATCTCTCCGAGATGCTGTACAGTTTCTGCAGGAGAAGGAACCAGAAAGTGAGTTTGCTGTGCAGGGCCTGGAAAGGGATCTGCCCCCTCTGCTCTTTGCAGAAATGTGAGGGGGAATGGGGGAGGGAAGTGAGCAGTTCTGCTGTGGGGACAGAAGGGGTCTGCCTGCAGCTCTGCTGGAAAGGTACAAAATCCCCCAGGGGACAGAGGATGGATTTGGGAAGGAAGGTGAGAAGTGGATCCCAGTGTGCTTTGCTCTGAAAAGCAGGTGTGTTTCTTGCCATATCTTCATTTATGAAATGGAAAGAAGCAAACAGAAATTCCCCAGCCACGTCTGCATGCCTGTGGGAGCTGCTGAGGTGGCTGGGGCTGCCCAGCTGGGCTGTGCAGGGGTGGAGGTGGCCAACAGCTGCTTTTTGACAGTGCCTGGGAGCAGATTCCTGCCTCATGAGCTCGTCTGCTCAAAACAGCCTGGGGTCTTGTTAAAAACTGTTAAAGGGCAATAGGGCGAGTTAGCAGTCATCCTCCTAGAGTGACTGACACATCATTAGGGAGATTCTGCTGGATGGCTTGGGAGTCAATGCAGGGTGTTGTGCTTGGGGGGAAGGTTATGATGTATTTGGAGTTGAATAGCAGTGGCAGAAAAAAGTGCCCAGTTGAAGGCTTATAAAGCACATGCATAATTAACATTTAGTGCCTAACATAGGTGCTTAAAGGGGAAGTTTATTGGTTGGTCAAGATGGTATGGTCTGATGGTCAGAGCTGGAGATGAACTGTCTCTTCATGATTCAAGTCTCCTGTGACCTTGCTCAAGCCCATTTGTATTATTATCCTACTTATGGTAAAGGAATAAAATAAGTTTAACAATGTCCTGAGCCTGTAAAACAAATAAATAGGATAATATCATGGTAAATGTCTTATGCCACAGAGAACAGTTTAAGTAGTTACTCTGTCAGGGTATTGATTTCTATGCTGCTTTTTTACTTGTCTGGTTTTTTACCTGCTGCGTTTTTGCACCCTTTGGAAGGTTTGGAGTGCTGTGGGCTCTGCTTGGACTGTAGTTAGAGACGTGATTAGAGATCACATCAAACCAGGCTGTTTAGTCCAGCTCTGCTGGGTTGATCATTTGAAGCCAAACAGCTTTCAGGGGCTGCACAGCGTGGTGCAGGAGCTGAGTCTCGCCCTTGAGCTTGGGGCACTGGCGTGGCTGCTGGAGATGCCTGAGGTTGCTGTCGTTGGGTGTCTCTATACGCAGTGGTTGCCAAATACCATGTTAATGAATGCTTGTGCTGTGCTCTTAGACAAATTTATTTTTCGATTACCCATTGCTTGGGGATGGATCGAGCCAGCCCGATCACCTTACCTTAAAGTGCCACTGAACATATTGGGGTTGTTTGAAAGCAAAGTAATATAGTGTTCCTCAGTGGGAACAGGGTCTGGAAGAGTTACGGGAGGAGCATATGCCTGTGCACTTTGCTGGCTTTAAATGGAGCATCTCTGTACAGTTGTCTGTGATTTGTGCCATGTGAATTCAGAACAATTTGAGAAGTATTTGCTCTTTGATAAAATTCTGAATTCCTTTCTGAATTTAGCACCATTTTAGGTTGGGGTACATCAGGAGAGTGGTCCTGCAGTGAAATTAATCTTTCAGCATCACTTTATTTTCTGGTTTTCGTCTGAAGCATGAGGAAGAGTCTGTATTTGGGATTAAAATAGCATTTCACTACTGCTGGCAGTGAAACTCAATCTTCTTTCTCTGATCTTTTCCTAAAGCAGCACCAAGAGTTTATTTCATTTTTGCTGTTTTATCTGACCCCTGGTAGGGGTCTGAAATAGCTCGGATCTGGATGAATTTTCACTCTTTACACCCAGAGTTCGTGTGCGTCTTCCTCCTTTGTTGCTACAGCTAATTCCCCCAAATCCACGCTCTTGGGTTTAAGGCACTGCATAATCAGAAGAACAAGTTCACTGGCAACCCAGGGAGGGGGAAACCTGTGTTGAAGGAGGATGGTATCTTGCTGGACTTCACTCTCCTGCCCACTGAAAAGGCAGAGAAAAACAAAACGCGGTGGGAATTGCTGCTGAATATGCAAAGGGTGGACAAGTTGCTCTGCAGAAGCGTGAAGGATAGATGTTAATCCCACTGGTTCCGTTTGCCAACAGCAAGCACATGCCACCCTTTATGTTGCCCTGTTTGGTGCTTTATTAATTTTTCCTACCTGGGAATGAGACTTTGCCCTGTCAGAAGTGGGCAGTGGTGGTTTGAAGGGCTCAGCATCCTGCTGCTGCCAGGATCTGGCGGTCGTTGCCCACAGTTGTGCTCACCCCACAGCAGTGCCAAGCACTTCATCCCTCTGCCAAGCTCCTTTTCCAGCATTATTTAAGGTAGTTTCTTGCAGTTAGGAAGCCAGAAGTATAATTTCCTGAAAACACTTGGACTGTATATGTATCAGGATACAAAAAACACCATTATAGCAGTCTGCAAATATTACAGGCCTGACTGATCAAAGTTGTGATTGAGCTCTGTAACCCTCCAAGTCTGGTTAAGAGCTCATGCCATGAACCAGTTCGAGGCAAGTGAAAATAAGGTCAAGACTGGAATTGACCTCTCAGATGCAAGGTATTTTTTTTTTTTGAGCCTGAGGAAAGAACTCCTGAAGATGGAGCTACTGAGATACAAAGCCCTTTTCTTACCTAAAGACAGAGCAGAGGCACTGGTCACGGTGCCAGCTGAATAGTGCGTGAGGAAGTCCTCGGTTGCTTCTGTGCATTAGCTGGGAAGGAATCAGTAGAGGAAAATATATTTTCACATGTTGTCATCGGTGCTTTGGGTTGCGTTCATGGGAAGGTTACCTGATATTTTATCTACCTTTATACTAGGAGGAAGCACTAATTGCTTCCTTGCTTGAGTTATGGGTTCAAGTTCTCCCTGCAAATGCAAATACAGAGGGTCACCTTTCCATCAGGTTCCCCAGGAACATCTTGCACACAGACTTGACCAAGCAATCAGTGGTGAGGCACCAGGTCTCAGTGCCACTTTATGGTGAAGGCAGCAGCTACCAAAGACAGCATATGATGGCTTTTTCCTCTCCTCACAGCTGTCCTAAGGGTGGAGAGATCAATAGGAGGGCTGAGAAATTTTTCTTACTGTTCTAGCTTAGCTTTATGGCCCCTGATAGCTTAATTTCTATTCTTTCTCAGCCATGCTTTGATGGATTGTCTTGCTTTCAGTAACTTGAATCCCAGCTCAAAAGCCTCAGGAGCGCAATAAAACTCTGAGAAAAGAGAAGGAAAAAGATATTCAGCAAGAGATTATGTACTTCACCCATCCACTGTGAGAGATCAGCTAGGGGCACAATGTGGCAGTGTGTGTGTGTGTGATGGACAGTCAAACCTGAGTTACGTGGGTCGTGCCCAAGAGCAAGCATGGTCACTGGTCCCTCCATGCATGCTGTGAGCAAGGATGTGATGGAAATATTGTGTCTTATCTCTTTTCTTACAAGAACTGGTGAAGTTGGAAGGAATTTAGGAGTTCACAGCTGCAGCAGTGATAGGGCTTGAAGGCTGGGTTTGCAGGGACTCATTGGAACAAGTCAGTAGGAGAAGGTCCTTTCCAGAGGCTCGGGAGCACGAAGGGATTTAGGTGCATAACCTGAGTTGCTCAGAAGGGTGAATTTGAGAGCTGACTGCCTGAGCCAGGCCACAGGGAGAAGGAGCCATGTAGAGAAGTCCTGAAGGACCTGCTTTGGGGACCTTTGCAGCTACTGCACAAAGCATAGCTGGAAAAATGCCCAGCAGGAAGAGTGCCCTGGCAGGAGGCACTTGCAGCTTGTGCTCTGCTGTCACCGACTTTCCTGCCTCTGCTGTGCTCCCTGTTGAAGCATGGTCCCTGGAGACACTGGAGGAGCTGAAAGTGGTGTCGCCAGTTTGGTTCGTTTTCAGCAGTGGAAAGAGGCATTTTCTGTGATGGGATTGAGAGGAGCCTGTGTGCAAGGAGCCCCAGGGATCTCCATCGGTGTGATCGGGAAGTGTGCACACAAGTGACTCTAGACAAATCGTGGTTGTTTCCTACTGCAAGCCAGGAGTGATTTTCCTCCTATTTCATCTGTATACTTGAAAACCCACCTTAGAAGTGGGTTTTTACTCCCAGTGAAGCACACCATAACGACCTTGGCATACATTTATATTGATCTTTTTATGCTAAGTGGGTTACTTCTAGCGCCATTCTGTTTGCATGCTACAGCAGGACTGCAGAACTGAGGTCTGCTTTGCTGGGTGGGGCAAAGGCTAGTCCCAATTTGAGCTGATGCGTAAAGCAGTGAAGCATAAAAGTGACTAGTCCAGCGTCACAGCACAGTACTGGTGTTAGAGCTGAGAAAACTGGTATGAGCAAGCATTTCTACCAGGAGACCTTGTAGCCTTTGCCCGTCAGTTTTCCATTTGCTCCCATACAGTCAGCCAGAGGCAGAAGCCATCACTTCTCCATCCCCTCGAGTCTGCAGGGAGATAGTCCCTTTTCTGACTGTCCCCTTGCCTGATGTCCGTGGGTGAGCAGAAGGGCACGGATAGCTCTGGTGGCACCCATTGCTCAAGTGCCACTTCTCCCAGCAGCCCTGACAAGGAGAACTCAGTGATTTTTATAACTGTCATTGACTTCTAATTAGAGGGTTGATGCCAAAGTAGTAATAATAAAAGGCTCTTTATTTAAAACAAACCCATGTGAATAACTATGTAAATATTTGTCTGGGCCAGTGTTAGTTTGAGTCCTGGGAAAGCTCTTTGGATGGGTGTCTTGGATATTTCTTGTTAGCTTTTATAGTAGCATATTTCAATGTAGATGCTATCTTTGGGTTTGAGTTCTCCTTCACGTATAATGGAAGACCTGAAATGACATCTTGGCTATTAAGTGCAGCAGAGATTTCCAAGAACAATGTACAAATCACACTGTAACTAGTTTAATAGAAAATATCTGAAGAGAGGGAAAATGATTGTGCAGCTGTGACCCAAATTTTCTAAAATCAGTTCTTGGCCCTGTATGACTTGGTTACTGCTGCAAAATACCATAGTGGCAGCTGTGGGTTTTGTGTAGGTAAAGCTGTGAGCTTATAGGAATATTGGTACATGATGAGCAGGAATCCATCATCTCCTTTAAATCACCTCCTGGAACAGTAGTGAGAGGTGGGTTCTGATGGTGGCTTTGTCTCTGGGAGGTCATCCTACCATCACAGGTAGGATGGTGCAGGGAGGAGGGGGTGGGTGCTGGGTGATTAGCTCCTCTTTGGCTCCTGATGGCTGTTTGTAATGGAGATACTGCTCTGAGCGTAGGAGGGGGTTAATGGGTTGGCTTTCTCCCCTAATAACTGAGGGTCAGAGATCACAAAGGTCAGTCAAGGCTGAACAGGAGTTTCTTGATACTGCCCTAATGCCACGTGATGTGCTCAGTTGATGGTAATGAACCCCTTTCCACCATCTGGCGTTGCTGGGACTGGCGGGAGGGCTGGCTGGCTGGGAATTGTGTCCTTTTAATGCAAAACCCTACCGTGTGCCCTTTCTTAATTTGGCCAGCAAGGAAATACAGCATGAGCTTGTGTTGTATTTATAATGGGGCTGGAAATCAGAACGGAATGGGAGCTGGAGTGTTGTGCTTGGATGAGCCTCTTCTGCATATTTGGACATAAGCAGTATATATTACTCTAGCTGGTCCGTAAAAAAATTCGGTTGGCCTGAAGTAAAATAACGTTCATTCCCTGGTGATGTTAACAAAGGATTCTATATAAGTACCTAATCGGGAGTAAGATCTGCTGAATAAATATGGATTAAAACTGAGAAAATCATTAGAAGCTGGTAACTGAAGTGGTGGATTTCTCCCCTCTTGCAGACTTCCCCTGCGGGTATCTC
>NW_010413510.1:22605-25389 GCF_000710305.1 Buceros rhinoceros silvestris
AAGTGGTGGATTTCTCCCCTCTTGCAGACTGCCCCTGCGGGTATCGCAGCTCTTTGGTTTGTGGTGGGTGCTGAGAACTGCTGAAACTCATGGCACTGGGTGGTTAATTCAGGGCTGCTGCTTCCTCCTGCTCTTCTCACCTTGAAAGCAGCAGACAGGGGCTGTATAAACTCGCAAAGGAAGGAATGCTCCTGAAAAAGGGCTGGAAAGCAGGCGGCAGAAACACTTTTCATGAAGTCAGATAGTAATTTGAAATTTGCCTCACAGCTACATTCTTGATGAGGGAAATCAGATATAGGAGTAAAGTAAATGCTAAGTTTATTGATTTAAACATCTGAGAGAAAGAATTGGTTTTACATTTCTTTCCCTGTATCCAAATCCTCAAGTCTACAGTAGTGCTGTAGAAATAATTCAGCTCTTTAAAAATCATCCAATGAAATATTTAAAAATAAAAATTACTTATGCGTGGTCCCATTAGTTTTATGGACAACTAAAAAACCCAAAGTAAATGAAAATGAGTTTTTAGCTCCTAAACGACTGTTTTGGAAGTAGGGGTTGTGGGGTCATGCCCTGCAGTAAACATCTGTGTGGTTTTGTTCCCTTTTTAGTGGGTGATGTGGTGTGCCAACCATGCGATGCTGATTGCCAGTGTGACTGTAGCTGCAATGTTTACCACGGTGGAAATGATTGTAATTAGGCAGGTGCTTGTGTTAATGTGTTTAATTAAGCTCATGGTTGAAGAATCCATTTGCAGCACCACAACAGAAATTAAAGGGCTGGGCAGGGCTGTTAGGAAGGCTGTGGAGAGGGTGTTATTCCAGAATGGCCAACATCCCCCCCAAGCTTGTCCGTTTTGGCTGCTCTTCTGCAGGGCTCTAGCCTGTAGAAGATGCTGCCTGTTTCTCTCCACCTCTTGGTTCCTGTGGTGTTGCACTGCAGCAGCTCCATCCACAGCTGCTGGACACCCTGCTGTAATGGTACCTCTTCAACATCTCCTGTTTTTCCTGAGTACTGTTGGAAGATGCTGAGGGGAAACAATCCTTTCTATTGCTCTTTTGCAGTAACAGCCGCTTGTAGAAGCAGTAAATAACGCTTTGCCTAAAGCTGTTGTTAGCCTGAAGTGAAACCTGTAGTTTGGTTGCTTTGACTGTGCAATGTCGTCATCATGGAGTGTGACTCGGAGGTCCCCGAGTGATGCTGATGTGTCTGCAGTTCCTGCAGCACTCTGCTCTGCGTGCATGGTCCTGGGCTCAAGCTGTGAGCTCTGCCTTGTGTCAGGATGGCTCAGGGTGGACGAAATGTGGCTGGTGGATATTAAGTCCTCCATGTCATCAAGCTGGGTCATGCAGTCACATGTCTGTGGAGGTACCAGCTGGTTCGTCATCTCCTACAGAAAAGCATGCGGTGCCAGAGGCAGAGAAGGGACAATTCTCACATGAAAGGTTTTTCCCCCACTTCAGCCTGAAAAACCTCAATGCTCTAGCTGCAGAGCTGCTCAGGAAGAGTGACAGGCCCCTTGGATGATGTTGCCATCTCTTGCTGGTACATCTGGTACTTGCTTGGAGATGAAGCAATGTAGGGGCCTTGCAAGGGTTGTAAAATGGTGGTTTTGAGTAAAGGAACCAGAGGCGAGGCAGGAGAGAATTGCCTATACATTTGCACATAACTTGTATCCCTTTATAGCTGGCTTTTAGGAACTGCTCCTAAAACTGAGCTCTCTTTAAGACCTCTCAGTTAATCGTTCAGAAGATGGAGTCCTGCTCCGTCACTGTTTCCTTCTGCTGATGGTGTGAGTTTGTAGTTTTAATGACTCAAAGTTTTAGACTCTCTTCACCCTTAGCTTTTTGTTGAAGGGCGCGAGTCCTGCCAGTAATCAAACTTCTGCAGGAAAACTTCCCAAAATGTCACAGTGACCCAGGAATGCTTGATCCAGCTGGTGGGGGATTGGAAAGCTCTCCCTGGATGCTAGCGGGCCGGGGTGGGAGCAGTGTGGGGCTGTGGGCAGGGTGGTATGTGAGGCATCTCTGTTGCAGCCCGGGCGTGTGAGCAGAGGCAGTGACGGTGACTGAAGCTGGTGATTCACCTAATTTTCTTGACCCTGCTGTCAGGATGGGACCATAAAAGCTCCTCAGACACTGAACAGTTGTGCTGACGTGGGCTGGGGGGTTGGCAGGACTTGACGTGGGCTCTGCCTTAAAAAGCCTTGTGTTTTTTCTCGAGCTGATGCAATGGTTTTACTTCAGTGGAGACGGGGTAGGAGTTGTGCCATGGTCCCTTTCTTGGGAGCAACTGGTGAAACCCAGTGCGAATCCTACTGACCCCTGCAGGGATGGGGAGGCTGCCCACGAGCAGGGAAAGGGATGCTGTGCGCTGGCTTTGCACCCTCAGACCTGCCCTTCTGGGGACCCCACCACTGCCCTTTCCCCATGCTCTGAATTTCATTCATCACACTTTTCCCCAGGATTTGCAGGAATAGGAGTCAGTAGCTTCTTGAACAGAGCAGCACCCCCTTCTTTGGGCTCTCTTCTCTATGTGCCTCTGGCTTACAGCAGTGGGCTGTCCCACCTTCCTGGGGATGGATGTGTCGCTTGGCTGCTCTCTGACCTGTGGAGGGACATGCCCTGGCTCCCACACTGGTGTGGGGCAAGAATTGACTGGGCTAGAGCTGCTCCGATGTCAGAAGTAGCCCGTCCTCCTCCCTGACCCTTGAGCACCTTTTCCCTCCCTCCCCTGAGCAATCCCTGTCTCACCCAGCCAGCCCTGTTCTGCTGTTTTCCTTTCCCT
>NW_010413510.1:25475-30421 GCF_000710305.1 Buceros rhinoceros silvestris
ACCCGGGGAACCTGAAATCCTCCGTTCTCGAAAGTGAGTGGGATATTTGCTGCTCTTGAATGGGGCTGGGGTTTCCCCCAAAGGCCTTAGAGTTTGCCTGGTTGTTGTGCATTGTGTCGAAGTTCTGCATGGCATTTGCAACAGAGATTTTTTTGCGTGGTTTAATGATATTCTGTGGAGGAAAGCCCTGCTCTGTGCTTGCTGCTCGCTGCTAACACCACTGCTTTGTTAGAAACCCAAATGATTGATTACTTTTTTAAAAAAAGATTTATGCTCAAAGGAACAAAGATTATTTGATTCTCTGGGTTTAATGTAGTCTTGCAGAGCTGCTCCAGTATCAGTTCTGGGTTTCTTTCTTTCCCTTTTGGGATTATGCATACGATCTTTCGAATCTGACTCTGCATAATGGTTTCCTTTGTTCACAGTTGGGACTATTTGGGCCTTTTAAAAAACCCCATAAGGGGATGACATGAGTCATTGGCGAAATATTCGGCTATCTGGAGCAATGTGAATTGGCACAGCTCTGTTGCAGCCATTGGAAGGAGCTGATGTGCACCAGATGAGTATCTGACCCCTTTTTGTAGCCGGGCTTTTTTGCTGTATTGTGCCTCTTTCTAGGGAACAAAATTTATATCTTCAATCCCTCAGTTTCTCCTCCTTAAAATGCTTTTCCTCTTTGCCCACATGTGTAATTTTGTTTGATTGGGCTGCTGAAGAATTTAAGGCACTGTGTTAAATCCGTACAAAGGATGCTTGAGCAACAGCAGCTGGAGCTTTCTATTTTCGATTTTTTGTCTTAGCCTCTGCCATCTTGTTTTACTTGGTTATCCAAGGGTTGCAGCTTAGGTGTTGTATAGTGGTGAAAAGTGTTTGGATAAGGAGTAGAAATTGTTGAAGTCCCACAGGCTTGTCCTAGAGACTCCAGGCTCTATGAAAAACGCACTGATAAGTGAAGTGGCTTCCAGTTCTCATCTGTATTTGGCTGTCTGTTATGGATCTCGGCCCAGGAGCGTTTACCCTTTGGTATTTAATTCCTAGGATAAGGCAAGACATCCATTTCAACCTCTGGTGAGTGAGAAACTCCAAATGCAACAAAAGGAGCATCCTTCTCCCTTCAGACTCTGCCTTACTCAGCGTTTGGTCCTCCAGAGGAAATGGAGTGTTTATTTAGCACTAAGAATAAGCTCTCTTGGAAAAGCGTTGAAAGAGGCAAAAGCTGATAAAGATGGAAGGGAAAGGGTCTGTGCTTGGCATGTTTTCCCGTAGCTGGCTTCCATGCAGGGCAGTAAAGCACCCAGCACAGTGCTCTGCCAGTAGCCCTGTCTCTGGAGGCTCGGCTTCCTCCCGGAAGGACCCTAACCTTGGCTGGGTTTACAGCTGCTGCTGGGTCACAGGGGGCACTTGCTGACCCTGATCACTGCGGAGCTGTTGTGTGAGTGAGTGTACCCTGCTCTGGCCTCAGCTCAGGGGCTCTCTGGGCTTCTGTTGGAAATCACCTTTTCCCTTAAGCAATAGCCTCCGTCGTCTTCTGGGAGTGGGTTTTTGCTGTGCATTCAGGCAGCCCTGCAGAATCCTCTTTTCCCATCCGAAAAGGTAATGCAGTGAGACAAGGCCATGCTCTGCCTGATGTTGTTTGTGGAGGATATATTGATATTAATTGGGGAAGACACGGTGATAACTTCATACTTGTCATAAGAGAACCCGAGAGTGCAGTCTAAAACTGTATCTCTTTTAACCTCCTGACAAGACAGATGCTGATGATTTTCTGGCTTAAAGATGACAAAAAAGAGAGGAGGAGATATTAAGTTCTCTGGTGGCATAAGTGGACCTCGTTCTATCCAAGCTGGGAGTTTTAGATCCAGCTTACATCTGCTGGGTTACCCGCCACTAACTGGCTTGGCCAAGGCTTGTGGATCAGGCAGCAGCCCAGCTGGGTACAGGAGCTGGGTCTGCCCATGCTTGGGGTTGTATTCTGCACTTGGAGATGGTGATGGAAACCTGGGGCAACTCTTAGACCTCTGTGGTGACTTTGGGTGTAGTCAAGCCCAGGATCCAACTACTCTCTTTCTAATTTTACTTAATCTCTCAAAGATAAATTTCTTGTTCTTCATCTGTTGAATATGATTCAAGTTATTTGTTTTGCATCAGTTCAGTGATCCTCTTTGGCTTTGAAACACGAGAGTATCCTTCTGGTTGAGGTCCAAAGTGATATGGGTAGTTGAGGCAGGAGGTCAAGAGAGCCCTTGCAGGTGTCTGAGAGCAGTGCTTCTGTGCACAGCCGTGGGGCTGGAGCAGAGAGCCAGGACACTCAGGTCCAGCTGCTCACTTTGGTGCTGAGGAGTCAGGACAGTAGGATGGGCACAACAGAGCTGCTCCAGCCAGCCTGGATGCTGTTAGAGATCTGTCTGCAGGAGAAAGGAGGCAATTTCAGCCAGTTAATGGTGGGAAGGTTAACTTCAGTGTTTTGCTTTTTTTTCTGTGGAAATGATTCTTTTTACCTTTCTGTGGGACTAGAAGTTCTTTTCAAGGAGATGCTGCTCTTGAATAATCCTTAGTCATTTTACTCTCATTGCTTGCTGTGGGATAAGATGGCAGTTTATTTTATTGCCTGTTCTCACAGGAAGGTTTTGCTTCCCAGTAAACCTGCTTCACTGGTGATGTGACACCTGGATACAAGCACCCAGACTGGTGGGTTATGTATTAAATGATGAGAAAGTTGCAGCGGTCACCTGGAATGAGCTGGGAGCATAAATGCTTATTCATTCTTCACCTTATGACCTCGAATCTTTGGCAGTAATTGCACATAAACTATAGTATGACTAAGTGCTGCGTCATTAAGTCCCTGAAGGTCTTTGGATGCCCTTTAGGTGTAATGAAACTGAATATAGAAGAATGGTTACAGGATGGTGACCCCTTCTCCAGACACCCAAATGTCTCAGTTATTGCATTAACACAACAGGTCAGCTGTGCACAATGAACGTCTCAGGATGCTGATAAGGAATTTTTTCCACTTCAAAGGGTATTGTAAGGCAAAAACTTGAAGAAAGGGGATTTTTCTTGACTAAGTTTTAGGAATGTGTTCAGTGAAGATGCTGAAGGCATGCTTGATCTTGTCAGATGAGACTGAGTGAGCTACAGATGCACCTTAAGACAGCAGTGGTAGCTAATGGAAGGGGAAGGCTTTGACCTTTTCAGCCCAGTTTTGGACACAGATGTGATCCAGCTGCTGTGTGGCAGTGCAGCTGCTCCCTTGCCTCTTGGACAGCATTGGGCAGTACTAGTGCAGTTAGTTGTTTAAACTGTTCTGCTGAAACCTTTTCAGCTTCTGGTTCATTGAGATCTTCAGGGTCTTCCTGACCATTTTGAGACAAGCAAAAGGTGCTTGGAAAAGCAAATCTGTTTTCAGCAGTGCCCTGATGTTTTGCTACAGCATTCTCTGCATCTCCACTGGAGAATGCCTAGAGGTGGGTGAAGAGGAAGAGGTAAATCTAGGTGCTGACTCCTTTGGAGGACACAAACTGCTCTCATTGCGATGAGGACCCAGCCTGACTGGGGAAGTAGTTCTCTTCTTGGCTGGTGGATGCGTGGTCTTTCCAGGCCCTCAGAGGAAGGAGCAGGCTGGGCATGGTGTGGGAACTCATCTGCTGCTCTCATTACTGCAGATGTTCTAAAAGAGTCAGCTTTGATCTCTGGAGATGTAAGGGGACAGCCCTTTCACTAGAAACCAAATGGATGCCACAGAGCCAGTCAGGATTGGAGTAGGTTTTCCAGATGTGCTCTCCGGACACAGCATTTCTGCTCTTCCCAGACCCATCCTGTGTACCAGCTCTGGGGCACCTGGCACTGCGGACTGCTGGGTGGGTTGGAGAGTCTGGCTTGCCTTGGTGTTCTCCTCATCCCTGTGCTGAGTATGGACCGTGGGGTTGCAGTTCAGATCAGTGTTGTGGTAGTTCCAGCTTGCTGGCATTTGTATGAGGAGTCCTGTCATACCTAGCAGGGTTTTCTTGCTTTCTTTTTCCAAAAGTTTCTGCTCCTGGAGCCATGTGATTGTTTCACTTCAAATCCCTAAATAACAGCTGAGAAAGCTTGAAGATCACACTGAAAAACTGGGAGGCAACTTTCTGAACAGATTTATAAAATTTCTTGTGCAGGATTGGACTTTAACATACCTATAAAAATTACTGTATGTGGTTGGGAAAGTAAATATATTTAAACTTCGTAGTTTACAGGAATCCAGTCTGTACTCTCTTTTGAATGCCTGACTTTGCCTTTTCACCAGTGCATGCTGGTGCTGCTCACTTACCCTGATGGGCTCTGTGGGGTGGCTGGGGAGAGCCACCACCTCTGAATGCCACGTTATAAAGCAGGGATGCCATGGAGAAGGTTTGTCACCAGCACCACAAGGCTGCAGTAGCTTCAGCCTTCACCTCAGCAACAAGTTTAAATATTGTGGATTTCCTCAGGGCTAAGAAATTAAAGACCCTGAAAAATGATGGGAGAATTGTTTTGAAGTTTGTTATTTGTAATTTTTTAGATGCTGGATATGCAGATACCCACAAGTCACGACTGAGGTATCCTCATGCTTGGCAGAGTGCTTGGGGCCAATTCAAGAGCTTTGCTTCCGGTGTCAATTATTACTACAAGCATAAACATGGCTTAGGTTAATGACTTTTAATTTTTTAGATGCTGGATATGCAGATACCTCAGTCGTGACTTGTGGGTATCCTCATGCTTGGCAGAGTGCTTGGGGCCAATTCAAGAGCTTTGCTTCCGGTGTCAATTATTACTACAAGCATAAACATGGCTTAGGTTAATGACTTCTCGATAATGCTGTGTGTGCTGGGATTTTGTGTGCTCTACAGAAGCTGCAGGTCCATCTTGTGCTGAATTTCATTAGCCCCATTTCTTTGGTTTGGATTTTTTGTGGGGGAATAATGTCTTATTTT
>NW_010413510.1:30560-38682 GCF_000710305.1 Buceros rhinoceros silvestris
ATCCTGCTTTTAAGAACATCAAGCTGGGTATTGCCAAGGGGGGGATGAAGTGGGAGGAGCAGGGAGCTGGTGGTGTGTGCTGTCTCCGGGCTGACACCCATTAGCCCTCACAGGAGCGAAGTGAGGACAGCATAGCTTCTCCTGGTGAAAGCAAAGCAATATGCCTTCCAGGGAAGATAAAATTAAGAGGGTCTGGCCTTGGTATCGAGCTTGGTGGAGAAACTGAACTGTTAAGCTTTCTGTAATGATTGTGGTAGATGGTGCAGGGAGAGTCTTTAACTGACCTTCACTGCAGTCACTAGACAAGGACTAGTTACCCCTTTTTTCTGCTGTGTGATAGCAAGTGAAATGGCATTTTAAAAAAATCCTTGTTTATTATCGTACATGTCCTGAAGGATCAGCATGGCTTAAGCTCTAAAATTTAATTTCAAGAACAGTCAGGGTAAGGAAAGGTGGGGATGAACGCTCCAGTCGTGTTGGGAGTGAAGCTTGCCCACAGGGGTGTTCGGTTGCTCTAATATTCCCCTTCAGATGTTGATGATGCTCTTGTTTCCTTCTGAGTCCCTTGGGGGTATTTCTGCTCCTGCGCCCCCCAGCCGAGTCCGAGCAGGTGGTTTGACTGTGGTTCAGGGTAGCAGGCCATGGCCACACTGACCCTGTTTTGGCTGGAGCTTGTGGTCAGTCCGAAGCCTGGGAGCTTTTCTCAATGAATGCTGCTCGATTTGCTTTAGTATTGATGTGTAAGAAAGAAAAAGCGGCTGTTGGACACTGCTAAGTGGGAGCAGAGTTACAAACTTAATATAGCTGCCTCTGTTCTGGGTTTTAACAGGTAATTAATTAGGAATTGGATTAATCTGGAAAGACTGGTTGTGTGGTTAAAGCCTTGGTCAGACACAGGGTATTAATTCCTTCTTTTGCCACTGCTGGTTCATCAGGGAGTCACTCTGCTCTGCTCTGAAGTGGAAAGCTCCTCTTTGGTCTTGTTCAAGGGCTTCGCACGCTGCCGGGTGCAGGCTTTTGGGGCAGCCTCTGGTTTGATTTTGTCTATTTTTGGCTCTTTGGGGTTTGCCTTTTGTGTACCAGGTATATTGGCACCTTCCTCCAGCATAGCAGGAACTGAGCTGCCTGTCTCTTTGGGGAGCCCTGTGCATCCCGAGTGAGAGAATAGTCCTGTGTGTAATCCTGCATAGTAACGTTATTCATAAAATAGTGAGTAAAAAAAAAGCTTTCATAAAGCAATGGCTAGTTCAGTTCTCGGATGAAGGCCAAGCCCAGTGCAAGCTCATAAGAAATACCCTGTAGGACTTGATTTTGACCAGTCAGGTCTCTGTCCTTCTGTGCATGATGCTGTCATAGCTCCTAACAGGAGATTGCTGAGTTTAGATTTGGCTGAAAAATCCAGGGCAAATAAATAAACCGATTAGCTGGGCAGGAATAAGGTGCTCTGGTGTGAAGCTCATCTTTCCGGAAAGAGCTGGAGATTTTCATGCTGCTGAAGTCCTACTCAAACCGATGCTCTTAGTGATGAAGTGCAACCTGAGTGGTCTGTAGGGCTTCAGCTGGCTCTTCACCTCCTCTTTGATTTCCAGGAGCAAGCAGAGGTCTGAACAGAGGTTATTCCTCTCCTGTGTGGTTTGCAGTTTTGCAATACCCACACTGTTATTCTACTCCAATATGTTGCTTTGACCTAATCCATCATAGTTATGGAGGTATGGAGCATCTTCCTTCAAAATGAAGATGAATTGCACGTTGTGTTTGGAGGCTTACAGCAGCACAGGGAGGCAGGCAGACGCTTGAATCATCCGTGACAAATGAGAAGTGCTGCACCATGGCGCTGATAAAGACTGGGGCTTGCTCAGAGGGCTCTGAGCAGGGGCTGGAGTGCTGAGCCTGCTACCTGCTCTTGGCTGGTGGCTTCTGGAGGAGGTCCAGCTCCCTTGAATGCCTGTCACCTTGCTATAACTGCTGCAGGAGCTTTTGGCAGGCAGCTGCAAGTGGTGTCATTCTGCTAATGCATAGAGGTGGTGAAATACTCTGGTTTTGTGTCTGTCCTGTCAGTACACGGCACAATTTCAGCTATAAGATCGTGACACTGAGCAGCACTGAACTTGTCCAGCACCATACACTCCTTTCCTACGAGATGAGCATGATTTGCTCTGGTGTCTCCCTAGACGAAGGAGAGGATGTTCACAGAGGTGTTGTCATAACAGCAGCCGAGCTTTCGGGTGATGGATTCTTTCTGCAGACGTTTCTGTTCGTGCAGACACCTCGGCCCTGCTGTGGTCGCTCTCCACGGGATGGTTTATGTGCAGTGCTGTGAGCAAGGCTCAAATCCCTGGTGCGCAGACTGGGCTGATGTCAGGAGTCTGGAATTCACATCCCCTCCCCCTTGCCTTTGCCTTTTCCCCCTCTCCTCCCTAAATAAATGCTGGAGGCAGCTTAGGAACTGGCTGATTCGAATCTCTTGGAGCACAGGGAGGTAACTGGAAGCAGAACTGGAGTTTTATTGTCATTTCAGTTGCTTAAACACAGCTTGGGCTGTATGCACGCAGATAATTGCGTGAAATAAAGCATGGTTAAAAGGCAGTGGGAAGATCCAAGTGGCAAGGACGACTTAGACAAATGTGTGTCCTCCATACGCTGTCTAAGAGTGAGGGATGAGGAAACGTCCCAGCTGTGTGCTGCTCAGGCCAGGCTCTCTCAGCTGCTTTATCATCTGCAGTGCTGACTTGGGTTTGCCATGTGTTTGTAATCTCTGCGAGGGCTCAACTTCTCAGGATTGTGGAAACTTCTAAAAACTGCCTAACAATGGACGTGAATTTTCCATGCAAATGTTAGGCTGATCTTGGTAACCGAAACTTTGTAAAAGATCTGTTGCTGCTCTTTCCATTGCTGGGGTGTTTGTGTTCAGTGCTGCAGTCTTTCCTCATGGATGCTGCCAGCTGCATAAGGCACATCCCTTACAAATCCTCCCCCTCTTTCCCCTCTGGTCTTTCTAGTAATACGCTTGATCCCAACATAAGGCCAATTTTAATTTTTTTCTCTTGCAAGATTTTTTCCTGTATTTTCCTGCTGTTTGGAGAGATGTCTCCTTTTTTTTGCAGTAGCTCTAATGCCACACACCTTCCTGAACGCAGTTGTGCTGCTTGTGATCACTCCATGAGCTGGTGATAAGCTTTACACCCTTAGCTGTGCAGCGTGGCAAGATGCCCCGAGATCCTGATGGAAGCTGATGCAGTCAGCCCAGGGGATTAGTCTTGGGTATCACTGCAAACATCCAGCTGCCTAATGTGCGGCTGTCCTTGAGGATCCGAATAATATCACTCTTCAGGGAAAATAATGGAACAAGTGGCAAAAGAATACAGCTGTGATACATAGTCCAGGCAAGGCTAAATAAAGTTGTCAGGCAGACATTTGCTTTGAGCACTGTTAGGGGTTTGCTGAGTTGGGTGGTTCATACTTCTGACAGCAGTTTGCTCCAAGTATCAACTCAAAATTTAGAATAATTTCTTTTAAGTGTTTAAAGTCAGATCTGGTTATTCCACTTCTGGAAACAGCATTTCTGACATGAGCAAGGCCAGATCAGGAAGTTAATAAGATGTATCAGTTGCATTACTTAATCGATGTTCTAGAGACCTGAACATCTGGAGGTGAACAGCCCTGACTTTGCAGGCATGGGAAGCACTGGGTATCAGACAGGCTTTCTCCACTGACCAGTGTAATGTCTGCAGCAGCGAGAGCTCCGGGAGCCTCATGGATGTGCTTGAGGAGGGCTGGAGCCTTTTGCTTTATGTCACTAGCCAAAATGCCCATGCAGGTTTTTCCTTTTCTGTGAAGCACGTGTGTCTTGTTGGCTGTCCAGCTGCATGCCCGTATGCACTGGTGGCTGTGCAGAAATCCCGGTGTCATGGGGAAGAATTGTCTGACAGAGGGGGAATTATGTGATGGGATGTGCCTGGCCTTGGGCTGAGTTACAGAGGGGGTACTGGGCTGCCTGTGGTGGTGTGCTGCATCCCTGCCCTGTATCTCCTTGCTTCACCCAGTCAGGGTTAGATGCTGTGTGCAAACCCTGTGAGGGACTGGGTGAGTCTACAAGCAGCATGGCCAACCTACGAGCACTGAAGAATCTCGCTGGGATGCTGCTTTGCCAAATTTTATAACCCAAGGCATGGCTGTGGGCTTACCTGTTGTCCCAGCTAGTGTGAATTTACATCTGGCTTTTTGTGTGGTGTATATGTGTAGTTCTCCAGGGAAGCTTGCTCAGGTATTCACTTCAAAATAACGTTCTGCGTCAACTAACTTCAGAAAAAAAATGGAAATATTTGCATCAGCACGATGGGAACTTCTTGATATAAAGCCTTTCTCTCAGATCATGAATTTCCTGTCTAATGCTTAATCTTCAGGATGTGCTTGAATGATGGAGATTGGGGAAGACATCCAGAAAATATAACTACTGTAGCTAAGACGACAGTATATTCTCCCTTCTGCAACGTTCTGCGTCAACTAACTTCAGAAAAAAAATGGAAATATTTGCATCAGCACGATGGGAACTTCTTGATATAAAGCCTTTCTCTCAGATCATGAATTTCCTGTCTAATGCTTAATCTTCAGGATGTGCTTGAATGATGGAGATTGGGGAAGACATCCAGAAAATATAACTAGCTAAGACGACAGTATATTCTCCCTTCTGCCCTAGTGCAGACAGCCGATTGACTGCTCCTCTCTGACCAGCAGAACGATGTCCTAGCTTTGAAGCTGGTATTAACATTGTATTTGCTGATATATTGAAAACATATTTCATCCATTTTTAAAATTGTGATGGTTGATTTGTGTGATGCAGGTTAAAACCGATTTGGATCTGAGCAAGTGCCAGTCCTGCTGCCTGCTAATTCTTGTTTTCTCCTTTTCTTTTTACAGCTGAACCTGCAGACCTCTTGAAGGTGTTAGATTTTCATAATTTACCTGATGGTATAACAAAAACAACAGGGTTTTGCACAAGCAGAAGATCTTCGAAAGAAGCAGATGTTGCTTATAGGGTAACAAAAGATGCTCAGCTTAGTGCACCGACAAAGCAGCTGTATCCTGGTGAGTCCACAGCTTTTTATTTGTTGTATGGAAATTTCTGCTCCCTCTCTCAGATTCTGCAGGCACATACAGGGCACTGCTTCGTTCCCTCCTTTTCCAAGTGTGCTTGTATGCTCCCTCGGCAGGGAGCGATCCTGCTGTTCTGGGGGCTGCAAACTTCCAACATGTTCATTTATCGCTGCATTTACATGTGGTGGTGGGTTTCACTGCAGAAGAAATGGGAAACTGTGGGTTTCCAATGCCTACATCTGTTCCCTCCTTTATTATAAAAGTTTCTGCTGTCTCATTATCACACAGTGACATCCAGCTGGGAAGAGACACTTGGAAGATGCAGAGGAACGCAGACTGTGATTTGTTCTGCTCCTGTGGAGTGCCAAGAACAGTAGGGTCTTACTCTGTGGCTGTGGTGTGTCTCATAACACAAATAATCACCGTATAAAAATAATAGACTGCCCCACAAGAACAGATGTCCCAGGAAAAGTTGTCTGAAGAAGTCAGAGGTTCGTTAGAGAAAGCTACTAAGATGCAGCAGTTCCCAAAGCCCTTGAAGAGCATGTGGGCTTACTGACCATTCTGTTTGTCACTGGTATTTGATTTTTCAGGCCACGGGACGATCGCTACTATAGAGTTAAATGTGCTCATAAAAAGACTGGATACATCATGAACTTAAACTACTCGTTGCCTGGGAGCTTCAGTCTTGAACACGTAGTCACCATCAGAAGTTTCCTTCCAAAGCCACACAGGAGCTTGGCTGCATCGCCACGCACCATGGGGAGCGCAGGGAGTAGTGGGAGGAGGCAGGGCAGGACTTGCTGGGCTGGCTGATGAAAGTGCCTTGGAGGGAAGGTTTAGCAATGAGGCAGAAAGAAGCTGCATATAGCTTGTCTGTGAAGCAGTAGATGTCTTAAGCAAAGCAGACACACACACAATCTCCTTTGGCATTGAGCGAGAGTTAATGGTACAAAATTCATGAGCTAAATCAGAGGTAATCTGGCATGCCACTACCAATGCTTTTTAATGAACATGCCGTATCTATCAGACCAGGCCTGTCAGTGGCCTAGATGAGGACTCGAGCCTGGATTACCAATGCGCTTGCATCCTCCAGTCCGGTATTTCCTTCATGGCATGTGTTAGCACTAAGGCTATTTTCAGACTCTGTTATCCTGTTGTGGCACTAAGCAGGTGAACTGTGTTTAATCCATGGTGAGCAGGAGCATATGAACTGATGTGAAGACAAGAACAGCCTGTGGACTGGTAGCCCTCCATTGCATGGTCAACCCTTGGTGAAGGAGCTGCTCAGTTTTGTCTAAAGCCCTGTTTCAATGCCTCCAGAAGTGTGGAACCAGACCCCATGTTTGTCTTCGTTGCTGCCCAGGGCAGGACAGTCCATTCTGACTATTGGGAACGTGTCCAACTGCACCTCTCTGACATGTTGTGCCTTCATGGCCTGGAGGATTGTGCCTGTGGATATGGGGAATATCTACGCCAGGGACAGGCTGCAGATGGCCCCTGAGTCCATGCAGAGATCAGCTCAACCTAACCAGTGTGTGTTTAACAGCTTTCAGGTACTCTCCATGTATCTGAAATGACTTGAAGTTTTGGCCCAGCTGGTATCTTCAAGTTCAGAATTGCTTGAAGGAAAAGGTTCCAGTTTGGAATATACAACTTGAGCAGACTTGAGGGCTTTCCTGTAGTAACTGTAGCCGCTCTGAAATCTTGCCTCATGGCATTTGTGTTAAGGAAACCAGCACACAGTGGGGACCCCAAGATACCGAAATAAGGCTGGAGTATTCTGGCTACCTGATGTAGCAAGGAGACTGGATGATACCGCTTGTGGTAAAGGTTAACACAGCAAGACAGCAGGCGGAGCCGAACTGTGGTCGCAGGAGAGAACTCAACATTGTATGAGACTTTGTTGGTTTTGTCCCATCTTACTACTTGTATGTCCTCAAGAGTTCTTGGTTTGCATCTACTGTCTTCCTTGGGTGAGAAGATCTGGATGGTGATTCCTTGGTGTCATCAAGCAACTTCTCAGTCATTTCATCATGTGGAATACCACAAGGAGATAGAAGCAGCTCTGTCCCTCTCCAGAGACTTCCAAAGTCATTGAGTCTTCTTGCCTGCTTGGTAAGGACATAGGAAGGGAAGAGCAGAGTGAAGAGCACCCAGTGTTTTCCATCAGACCAGCAGATGTTTTCTCAGTACATCTCCATACTAGATGTGACTTCAGCTCACACTGCCAAAGGAATGAGAGAGGAGATGAAAATAACAAAGTAATTGCAGTGCATTGTACCAGGGGAAATGTGGTTTTAGAGATTTCAGGTTAACAGGCGAGTGGGTTGTAGCATAACTTTCCTCTCTGCTGTGGAGCACCCTAGGCAAGTGTACACTGCACGTACTATTTTGTGCTAATTAGAAGTCGGTGCTTTTCTAAGATGGTTTTACGGGTTTTGCATTCTGCTCCCACAGTCAGTAAAGCAAGGTGTATATATATAATATATATAAAAGCTTGTCTGTTTTTTCAAGCCCACAACAGTGAGAACATCTCAGATGCTCTTTGTCCTTCCTCCCTAAATAAGTTCTGTTTCCCAGCAAAAACTGTGCTCTTCCATCAAAGGCAAAGTTTTCAATGGCAGCCAGGAAAATGTCACGTTCTTCTAGTGGACTCTGTATTCTCCACACTGCTTGTGGGTGTCTGCATACATATATATTAAAAAATACATGTTTGAGTTTGGAAATCTCTATTATAGCTCCAGCAGTCATCTCTGAGGAAAACAAGCCATTCCAAAGCTGCGACTCTTCTCGGATGAAGTTGGTGACACCATTGAAGAGCTGT
This sequence comes from Buceros rhinoceros silvestris, assembly GCF_000710305.1. NCBI lineage: Eukaryota > Metazoa > Chordata > Aves > Bucerotiformes > Bucerotidae > Buceros > Buceros rhinoceros. The sequence goes on from NW_010413510.1 coordinate 38,482, forward strand.
TTTCATTTGAAAAGTGGCTCTGGAAATGACACCAGAGCTCACATGATAGCTCTGTTTTGTGTTTGTGTCAGGAACTGGATCAGCTCATTGGTTTTTTCTGTGGTGGTGTGGGTTTTTTTTTTTTTTTTTTTTTTTTTTTTTTTTTAGACCCCCAAAGCCATGTTGCGATGCAGAAGCTGCTGCTGCCATGGTTACAGTCCC
>NW_010413510.1:38794-43728 GCF_000710305.1 Buceros rhinoceros silvestris
GCTCCTTATTTTAGGCTGTGTTTGGATACACCTACAGGATCTGGGTCAGGAAGAAGGTTCCACCTGTCCCTATTTTGAAGTCCGTGAGACTGTCCAAAAGCCTTTAATCCCTGCTCATGGTGCTCAGGAAAGAAGAAACTCAGCCTGACTCTACTGGTGTGCGTATTGGGGCATACTGGTTTCACACACAATCTACACAAGCAAAGCTGATGGTGGAGAGATCTCTGCCCACCCTGGGCCCTCCTCAGCTCTTCGATGGCTCCATCTGCAGGATTGGGGGCTTTACCCTTCACTGCCTTGCAGGAGGTTGCATGCAGTGAATTTGAAAGGGTTTGGCCATGGGGTAAAAGAGCGACTCAGCATTGATGCAGCACCGTTAAGTGAAGAGCTGGATGTGCAGCATCTCTCAGCATGAGCTCATTTGAAGAAGTGAATTGACTATAAGGGCCTAATCCCAAAGCCGTTGTTGGGGGAGTGTCTCCATTGTCTTTAAGGGGATTTGGGTCAATTTCTGTGTGCTTCATATATTTATTATGATGTATTTATTAGTATTGCTGTCTGTGTGGGTGCATTTTCATACATCATTCAATAGCCGGGGTCATTTCTAGTTATGACAGTGAAGGCATTGTTATTTTGCCAGGACAGCAGAGCAGTAACAGAGTAATGTCAGCTATAATTCATCCATTATGATTATTTGGGTTGAGAAACTCGCATCACCATGGAGACATTTTAATAATAATGAAAAAAAAATTAAAAGCAGCTTTTTAATGAGTTGGCAGCTTGTCCAAGTTGAAAGGTACTGTATTGTGGATTCATAATGAAATTTTGGACATGAACTATTTTACATAAAAGGCCCAAAACTGTAGCCTGTAATTGGAACCAGGAAGGCGTATGGTCTTGATTCAGCGCTACAGGAGGATTTGTATACGGCAGGAGGGAGATAAAGCTCAGTGCATCCTATGGGAGGCACCGTCAGCGGCCGCCTGCCTTTGCCAAATCCCAGGGTCTGTGTCCCAGGGGGAAATGGGGCTATAACCATGGCGCTTAATTACTGCCTGTGAGCCTCTCTTCAGAATGTTGCTTTATGCTTCTTTCCAAATGTTATTTAATTAAGGGGGGGGTGTGTTACCTTGGTACAAACAGTGTGTCTCTCTGTAGACATTATCGGATGTCTGCCTCGGTGTCCTTTTGTAGTAGGGCTGGGGTTTGATGCAGCCCAGCCTGCTCGTGTCTTCTCCGCTGTGCAGCACTTTAGCCGTATGCTGGACTGTAAGATGCATTTAAAACGCTGGTTTGTTAATAAAAGTTAAAGCAATCCCAGGCAGGAGAGGGGATGCTGAGCTTGTGGCACTTCTGCATTTGAACTTACTAGCTTTGCTGTGGTTGAAAGTCCCCACTCCCATGATCCTCGTCCCTTCCTGGGGTCAAAATCCCTCGTGCAGCCCCAGGATACCATCTAAAACACCTAAAGGGGTGAAGAAAAGCTGTTTGGAGCTGGCACTGAGCTGGACATTTTTTTTTGTGGTTTACATGGCTACACATCTGCAGTTTTAAAAACGATCCATTGTTGTTCCCTTCCCTGCATGCCACCAGCTGCTGCACATGTAGCTGGTCCTGGCACGCACCACGGTGCCCATGGTGGGGCTGCCCCACTTTACTCTGCCCTGCTGTGGTTTAAGATTTCTCAAGCAGATACCCAGTGGTACAATGAAATCCTTGTTTTTGAAAGCCTGGACCTTAAAGGAGGGATCCCCTGCAAGTCTCATGCTGCTGAAATGCAGCATTTGAGGAGGTTATGCCTTGCAGGCACACTCCGTTTGAATATGCCATCCAGAAAAACTCCTGTTTGGGATGAGCATCCAGGCTTTTCAGTTTGGGCTCATCTTTCCAGTCGGAATGGCAGAACAAATCCAAATGGAGGAGTTGTATCCTGCACAGGGTGTGCCCTGGTACCCATATTGACTTGGAATATTGACACTTCACCTGAGCAGAGCATGGCCTCTGAACTGGCAGTATCTCCTCTATACTTTAATGCTCCAAACCTTCCGAAAATACATCCGGGAATCACCTGAGTTCAGGCAGGGTTGCTTTTCTGAGTGGAGAAAGCTAGGCAATGGGTTAGATGCTTTTTAATACGCAGAAAAATTGGCTTCTCTTGCTGATTGCCAGGTTCATTTCTATTTCCAGAGTATTTTGTCTGCACCAACCCTAAAAGCCAAAGCCACAGAATGCTCTGTTCACATCTGGAATAGGCAAAACCTGATGCAACTTCCCGACTCCTTTAAATAAAACCCTTAGTGTTGTGAGTGCCTGACTGGCACAACGTGCTTAATTTCCTCTGTTCCTCTGACATCTTAAGCTAATTTGGGAACATTATGATATATGAAACGAATTTTTTTGTCTTATCCCCTGAAAAGCTCTAGAGCGCACTAAGGAAGTGTTAGGTGCAAATAATACAGATTTAAACTATCAGCTTTTGTAGAACCTCTGTTTCCCCAGCACTGTGGTCTCATCCCCAAACAGCAGACCTCTTGCCTGCCTTTGCTTGCAAGTTCAAATGTGGGGTGGCTTTTGGCTCTGTGACAGATTAAAATAAAGGCTGAAAAAAGGCTTTCTGGACACAAAGGAATGTCCTCAGAGATGCTCAGAGCAGGTAGCCCTTGGGGGACACTGCTCTACTCTGGCTTTGCTGGTGTAATCTACTTTGGGTTACAGCCTGTCTTGACCCCTGGCTTTGGGCAAAAGCCAGACCGTCACCTGGCCCTGTATAAATTTTTAAGGTTGCTGATGTGCACACATCTGGGGAGATAAACCAGAGGTCTGCCCATGGGTTATCAGACAAGACTGTTTCTGTAGGGGTTAATTTTCAAGGAAACCTGACTAACTTTCTTGTTTTTCCGCTCCAGCTTCCCCATTCCCAGAGGACTTCTCCATTCTAACCACTGTAAAAGCGAAGAAAGGAGGTCAGTCCTTCTTGATCTCAATTTACAATGAGCAAGGGATCCAGCAAATTGGTGTGGAGATGGGTAGATCTCCTGTATTCCTGTATGAAGACCATACAGGAAAGCCAGGCCCAGAAGACTATCCTCTCTTTAGAGGCATTAACCTAGCAGATGGCAAGTAAGTGAAATTTTGATGCACAGAGGGAAAAAAGTACATTGTTTATATTAATACCAGCATGTTGATCATTGTGAAGTAGGAGCCATGTATGTATAAATGTATACACACACCTTTTGCTACTGCCGACTGTGTCCCATTCTTGAATGTTGCTCTTTGAATAAATACAGCATATATAAAAAGCGTGAATTGCTTGAGTTTTGCTGCAAAGGGCCTTAAGAAAATCAGTTTGTCTTGCAAAAGACTCAATGGGGATTTTGCAAGATGTAAGGAGGGTGGAAAAGGGGCATAGCCAGGGAGTTATCAGAGTGTGTGTGTGGTTTTTTTTTTTTCTTGTACTTCATGTTAAAGCCAGAACTGGTTCCCTCCTACTTGTTTTGGAGGGGTGAGGAGTCAATGGCATCATCTGTCAATACAGTCACTCTGTTTCAAATGAAATCTTTAGGGTCTGCCCGAGGATGATTTTCACATGTTTGCAGAATGTCAGTTTATGAAAGCTTCATTATTAGACAATTGTTAACTTGTTTTTGAAAGCTCAAGGCTCTATTTAACGCATCTGTGGGCTGTGTTCTTCTAGGTGGCACAGAGTAGCTATCAGTGTGCAGAAGAAAAATGTCACCTTGATTTTGGACTGTAAAAAGAAGATAACGAAGTTCTTGGATCGAAGTGACCATCCCATCATTGATGTCAATGGCATTATTGTATTTGGAACAAGGATATTGGATGAGGAAGTCTTTGAGGTAAGTCATGACAATGAACAGCTCTGGAGATGTTCTACAGAGATGATGAGCTGGATTCTGGTTGATGAGATATTTACAGCTCATGCGTGAAACTTCTATTGGATTTTTTGCATCATAGAATACTGTTGTATGTAATTCAATTTTCTTTAAGAAGTTGGTTTTTTTTTTTTTTACTAGGTGAATAGATTCTGTAGTTATGATAGAAAACAGTGGGCCAGGTAGCCTGCTGGTGTGAGCTCCTCTGGGTCTCTGGTTTCACATCCTTGCTGGGGTTCTAGACTAGCTCCTGCACTGGTGTTTTTGTAGGTCTGTAGCTCTTGTGCTCTCAGCTCGTGTAGCATGGGAAGGGCTCACAGGGTTTTCATTCATCCCTGTGTTATGTTTTAGATAAAGGTACGGGGGCTGTAAATGAAGGCTGAGGACAGCAGCTCCGTTGCAAGTCACAGTTCACTCTGGGGTTGCAGGAATTTGCTCTTTTCCCATGTGTTGGCCAATGATTCTTGGTTTATTGCACCATGACATAAGGAGACCCTCCCCGACAGCTTGTTTGGCAGCCCTGTCACCTCCCACACAGCAACTGATTTTAAAGAGCAAACCAAAGTTGTGATGGGTGGAATGCTCCCATGAGCTCCTCTGCTTTAAGCAAAGAGAGGATTATTTATAGACAAGATACGTATGGTGGAAGTTCTTCCCATAGTTCAGCAGCTAGTTTAATATACACATTCCACTAGCAACTCAACTTCTGGGGCCTGCTGCACTTCTGAGACTTTCATGTGTATGAGAATCTGGTCCCTTATTTTTTCCTGTGAACTAGAATTGCTTCCCTGAAATCGGTGCTGATGCAGCGAAGTGTAAACTAAGACCTATTGATCTCCATCTCTTTACTTTCATTGCGTTCCTGTGGAGGAAGAGCTGTATCTCATGGGCCTCCCTAAGCCAGCAAAGGGATGTAGAACATCTCCAGCCCGTGGATAATTAGAGCTGTAGCAAAGCCACTTCTTGTCTGCATTTTGCTGTTACTTGGAAGGGAAGTTCCAGTCTGTTTAACATTACCGATATCTGGGAGCTGGTCTGCTG
>NW_010413510.1:43827-55487 GCF_000710305.1 Buceros rhinoceros silvestris
AGGAATGCATGGATGAAACATTGCTGCTGGAATCCCAGTTAGTTAGAGCTCAATCTCTAAACCGTATTAAAGTATTAAACATTTCCTGGGAAGTTTAACAATTAAAATGGAGAGTAAAAGCTGAGTTTAACGGGCACTGTGGTGTCTTTTGCAAATGTTGGGTGTTCTGCCAAAAATTTCAGTAGTTGTGCTGGATGCTGTATTTATATATATTTATATATAAAGTGGGGAGCCACTGGACCCAGGGATCTAGTAGATCCACTTAAAGAACTTGGTATCACATTCCAGACTAGGTAAGAAACCTGCATTTTGTAGACCACGTGATTTTGCAAAGTAGCACAGTTTCCATAACTGCCCCTCAAGAACCTTGAGATGTTCCCAGGTGGCTTTGTGCTCACCTGGATTCAGGAACATACGTTTATGGGTGGCAGCGCTCGCCCAGCTCTGCTGTTAGCCTTTCCCATGTGGCTGGCCACAGCTCCCGCCTGCAAAGGACTTCTCTAGGGGTACCAGGTCAGAGGGCTTGTAAAAACTCCTTGATCGTGGGATGTGGGGTAAAACAGAGCAAGTGTTCCCCTCCACTGGAGCTTGTTGCCTGTTCTGGGGACAAGCAGCAGCTATGAGGTCATTGTAGGCACTTGCTGAGAACTGGACAATTAGCAAGTATTTTTTTCCCATGTCTTGTATGTACTGTTATTATAGAGCGTGTACATAAAAAGCTTTCTAGTTCTTGTATTTGTCCTTTTTTCTTTTGTCATCCTCATCAGACAAAGGGTTTTCAGTGTACCCACACACACTAATCAAGATACCAGCAGCCTTAAACTGAACGTGATTAATAGGTTTCATGAAGGCAGTGGACTATAACCTAACTTCCTTCATATCTCAGTAACTTTATTTCCTTTGGTCTCTCCTTTCTTCTTTCTGCAAGCCTAAGCAGAAACTAAGGGAACATTGTGGCTCAGAACAATGAGAAATGGGTGTAAACTCTTGAAGTTACATATTCCTGGAAAGCTGATGATTTCTGGGCTGAATGCAGAATGATGAGATGAAGCTGCTGCTGTCCTGTAGGCAAATGCTCTGCAAACCTCAGCTAACAAGTCATTCCCCAGTGCTTTCTACACTCCTGGGTTTGCCTGCCTCTGATGTGTTTGTTGGTTTTGCTGGAAATTAAAATAACCCAGTTAGCTGGGAGTGGGATGGAAGGCAGTGCTGGGAGCTTAGGCTGTGTCTCAGCATGAATCAGCAAGAGCTGTACATAGTAGGAATTCACATCCTCCTTGTCAGGACTGAAATCAAATAAAACCCAAACACTTCTTGTTTTGAAAGTTGTAATCATTTAAGCTCCAGGTCTAGCAGGGGTCGCAAGCGGAGCAGCTCTGCTCTATTCATCGACCAAGCGCCCGGATGGGCAGAAAGAGCCTGGCAGGAAAGGTTAGAGGAGTTTCCAAATATTTCTCTAGCTCAACATTCTTCTAGTGGAAAAACGACTTCCTCTCATTAAAATTCAATTAGCTGGGAGGCTGTGTGGGTCTCTGTACGGCTGGGGGAACGCTGGGGAGGCTTGAAAAGGGGCCAAGCCTGGAGCCTAGGTTATACAAGTTAAGTTTTGTGCCGAGCTGTTGTTCAAACCAGAAGTTTACAAATGTCAGGACAGGCTCCCGCACCGGGGTTAGGAAGTGGCAGCAGGCTTCAAGCTGTGACTGGGAGGATGCTGTTGTGAGACAGCAAAGGGCTTTTTGCAGTGAGGGCGGGAAAGAGAAAAGAAACAGCCCATGGTGCAGGATAAACACTGTCTCTCTGCTTGCCGGTTGCAGTAAGCGGTGGTCCTGTGGCTGGGGCAGCACTGAGAGGAAGTCAGAAGACACGTGAATTTATCTCTTTTTTAGAGGGATTAACTGTCCTTTCTGATGTGCTTTTTTCAAATGCACATTAGAAACCAAGTCCTAGCACAGTCTGATGGTTAGGCGTAGGGAGAGGATGAAGTCTGGGAAAGTTGCTTTCCCAGAAAGCAAAGTATCTTCTCTCTGAAAACCCAGGGAGACTTTACAAAACGTGCCAGTGATGCAGCGAAGCATCTCAGGAGCTGCCTGTTCAGTGCGTGTGACTATACTGTGGGAGTCACCCTTTTGTGCAGGATCCCGTCGGTTCTCATGTGGGTAACAAGGAACTGGAAGTGTCAGCCTGTCTCTGCTGGCAGCAGCATGGTGATCCCAGGGCTGTTTGGGTGCTGCTTTGGGCTTTCATTAGAGAGATGCTCACACCGAGGATATTTCCACTTCATGCACAACTCATTGCTGGGTTAGAGACATCACCTGTCTCCCTAGGGCTTGCTCTTTCCTTCAGGGCAAGCAGTCCAGCTCAGATATGGTCTCTCTCCTAGCCCCAGCTAAAGCCAGGAAGGCTTTGACGTGCTGAGCCATGACAGCACGCAGCTCGCTTAAGCTACTTGACCATTGTGTCCCAGGACCATGCAGGTGACACCTTCCCATGGGCTGGATTTTCAACCTGCTGATTGCTGTGGTGGTCTGGTGGAAAAGCGATTCAGCTGGCTGAGTTGAAGACATTCTGGTTTAGCAGATGTGCGTTGAAACAAAGTTCAGGTCTGGCTCAGTAAGGTCGCTGGTGCTGTGTTTCAGTCCCAGAAGAGGCTGCGTTACAGTAGTGAGCAGAAATCCCACCATAACCCCTGGCTGGAGGGTCTTTATGGATGGAAAGTGCTGCACAACATCTGTGGCAGGTAGCTGTTACTGTCCCTGGGCTGGATTAGGCCTTAACCCCTTTGCAAAGGTGTTTTGAAACATCTCATGTAATTCCATAGAAAGAAGTTTGGTTTCTGCAGTAGCGTGTGGCCCAGCCTTGCTTTCCTGCTCAGTGTCACTCTGAGGACCAGCACTTCACAGCCATGGGCCGAAGAACAAACTGAGATTTGTTCAGATCTTGCTGGATATCCCGTTTTATCTTCTGATCTATCAGGAAGAAGCTCTTATGTGAGTCTACTGTGCCAATAAATGTCCTGTACAGCACCTTGCTGGTGGACCTAGCATCAGCATCGTGAAAATTCTGGTGTGGACATTGGAGAAAAAGAGTAGGTTTTCAGTAAAACTGCTGAGAGTACCCAAGGAACAAGTGATTACATTTGATGTAAATTATTTTTGGTTCATCCATTTGAAGTTTTGCAGGGTCGTCGCACCAGGTTTGACCCTCTGGTGTTGAGTTTTCCCATAAGTGGAGAAGCTCAGTTGCTTTGTAAGGTTTATGTCCCTTAGCATTGGCTCCTCCCGAGATGAGAGGAGCTTATTTTGTCCAGCTGAGTGCCATGACTGTCTCTTAGTACTGTAAAACCAAGTGGTTTCTTCTGTTCCAAACAAGTTGTGAAGTGAGAGAGTCTCGGACACCCACGGGCGCTGATCTGCCAACGCAACAAAACCGTGTGGGGCTGACAAAGAATTTGCTGGTTCCTTCTGCCAGAGCTTGTCCTGCCATGAGATATGATGCGCTGGGGTCGGGATGGTGCTGAAAGAGTGATGCTTTTTTGTTTTCTTTCCTCCTTTGTTTTTGAAGACTACTTGTGAAATCAAGACATCAGAAATGGAGGGAAAGTGATTTGTGCTGGAGTGAGCTGGGGAGCCCGGGCGAGATGCCAGAGATGCTCTTAGGGCTTTTCGGTGTTCCAAGGTGTAACAAGACAAAGCAGAATAGACTCTTCAGTGCTCTTAGCCGAGACATCGGGACCGCTCAGGTGCTGTGTTGCTCTTGGGTTGAAATGCCAACTCTTTTCATCTTCTGCCTTGTTTACACTTAAACAGTTATCACTGCGGTCGATAATCCCAGATTTCTTTTCACAGTCATCAGGGTTTTCTCCCTCCCTTCCCACGCTCTTGGCTGTAGCTTTTCCAGCTCTAGAAACTGCTCTTATTTTTAAAGTTTCTGTACGGTATTTTTCTCAGACACCTCTGAGGCTGTAAGGTTGGATCAATAGCTCTTGCTAAGGTGTACAAATGAAAACAGGTTCCTGTACGAGTTGGTGCATCTTATGGTGGGTTTTTTATTTGAGAATGGAGAGATTTAGGGTTCCCCTTCCGCAGGCAGATGTGGCAACGTGTCATTGCTGCTCCTGCTTGCAGGAGGGTCTTGTGCAGATACAAACAGTGGTGGCAAAGTACAGAGCACAGGGGAACGGTTATTTATTTGTTTACAGGAGAAGATCCCAAATAGCTTCAAACCAGAAGCACTGTAATGGCTCTGCTGAGCTCAGTGAGGTTTCCCAGGAGCGCACATTGAACCCATCACGTTCTGCAAGATCTGGGCTTAGCCCAGAGGTCAGGAAGGAACTAGGCAGAGCTCACGCTTATTTGTTAACCTTCAAAAAGCATTTTTTTAATCAGGGTTTTTTACTAACCTGCATTTCTCTGGCAAGATGTGCCACAGATACATGCTCCCGCGTGGTTTTCCCTACCTCGGCAGACTGCTGAGGGAAGGTGATTTATGGTCCTGGCCGCCTGCTCTCCTGGCCCTGCCAAATCTGATTTCACCTCGCTTGCTGTAGAGCCTTTCAGGGAGTGCAAGGAGTAGATGTTTTACACCACCAGCATATACCACGGTGTGAGAGGATGGAAAATAAAACGTTCCGAGCCAGCATTAGGGTTCTTTATTGAAGATGTCTCTAGCTTTCCCCAGTCTCCTAATAATTCTCCATTTAGTTGCTGGTTTTCTCGTCATTTCTTATGCTTTTGTTTTTTTCAAAGGATCCTCTTTAGTGAAACGGTGCACTTGAGACATATGGATTAAATCACAGAACTAGGCTCTTCCAGAAGAGCGATGCTGCCTAGACAACGTCTGCAATTATTGCAGATTATGCCTCTGGATGAATTTGCAATTAATGGTGAGATTTTTGTGCCAGAGTCTGAGCGATGCAGTCACTCTGATCAAAACCCAAACACGATATTTGGCTCCACTTGGCAAAGTCTCACACCCAGCATCATCTTACACAGGTGCCCAGGGACGCCATCTGGTTTTATCAGCGTGACTGTTCTGAGGGAGGGGCAGGACTGCATCCAGAATGAGAACTGCAAACCAGCTTGTAAAAGTTAGTCTGTGCTGCGGGTGGTTTCGTTTCAATCCTAAACCCACACCATTTCATCTGACCTCGAACTGTCAGGTGCCAGCAAGGAAAGTGAGAGTTTGGGTGGAAACAGGGTTTGTTTGCATAGGCTTTGCTGAAAGGCTTGTTTGTCATTTAGATTTGCTGCGTAATTGGCAGTTTAGCAGCTGGGCTGCAGTCGAGCTCTGGGACTGGGTCAGGGTTGCCTGTAATGATGTAGCCTCTTTAGTCATGATTACAAAATACACATATTTAATGTTTCTAACTTTTTTATTTTTGGTTTTTTGGTCAGTGGTAAATTCCATTTTGTAAACTGTAAAAGAAACTGTGCTTTGGCATGTGTAGATAATTGCTGCAGTCTGCTGGGATCGAATGCCTCCAGGCCTCGGATAGCATACGATGCTTGGGGAGACCTGCTTTATTCTTCATATGGACGATAAAAGTGCTTTTATTGGGGTTTAACAGTTGCGGTGCATCATTTATCTTGTAATATTGCCAAGTTAAACGTCAGCCTAGGAAGCTGCATGGTCTTACAGCTTCTAGTGGTTTGGCCAGAGTCAAGCCCTGGTCTTTCAGGAGGAGCTGCACGGGTTTTCTCTGGGGATGGGTGCTGTTGAGCATTGCTTTTGAGGCAGTGGATGTCTTTTACTGAGTGGGGGCTGCTTTTAACTGCCAGCATTATGGTGTGCCAAGTGAGTTCTGACTAACTGGGGTCTTGATTTTGGTTTTAGACACCTTAGATAATGGGAATAATCCTCCTCTGGATCTTTGCAATTGGTGATGCAGGGTGTGCACTATAATTAAATAAGGTAGAGTGATGGTCCTTATGCCCTAATGATCTTAACAGCAAGGGGATGCTGTGGTCATCCAAAGCACTTCCTATTCCCTGTGTCCAGCAGAGGAGATAATGGAGGACTTTGCATGGAAGGTGATGGGGAAAAAGCAGAATCCCAGGGAGCCTGGCAGCACTAATAGTGGTGTGCTTGGCTGCCCCTCCTGGCCTCAGTGCTGGTGTGTGCCCTTAGTCTAGAAAAGGGATTTAGTCCTTTGGTGTTATCCTGAGTAAGGGCTTTTTAATTAATGCTTCCCTGTGTAATCGCGTCTGTGCAATACCTGAGGGCAAGTGCTCAGCTTCGCCTCTTTAATACATAATTGTCTCAGGTATAGGCTGAATATCTTGAGACTCGTAGCATCAGGTAGCACTGAGGAATCTGGTGGTGAGATGCAGTTTGCAGGGAACCCTCTCCCCATTACGAGTCAGGAGCAGCAATGCGGTTTTGCCCATCAGTGGGAAAAGGCACCCAACCCCAGGCAATTTCTTGTTGGGCTGATTTTGTTAGCAAAGCGTGATGAATGCTGAGGTTATGGGGTCCTTAGCAGTCATTAAAATCCAGGATTCATACTCTCTGTGAATGGCTGGTGAAGGACGTGGGACCTCACCCTGGACTGAGGAACCACTGGCTTTCTTGTCTGCTCCAGGACAGTGGTCACAATAGCAGTGATGTGCCGTCACTCCGGGGGCTAGTGAAGGGGGAAACAAACAGTTTTTTTATTATTATGGTTCAAATAGGCAGTTTGGAGCCTGGTGGTTGTCTTGCTAGGGACTTCCTTAGTCTGGTTGGTTTGGATGAGCTTTTGCTGTTTTGAAGGGCATGAGTGAGAATGCTGAGTGGGAACTGGGGGAACTGCCAGTGGAGAGGGATGCTAAGCAATACCAACCATGTGGGGCTCTCCATCACTGCTGTCTTGGGCCATGGCCTGGAGAGGACAGGCAGGTGTTTGCCCAACTTTCTGTGGCCTGGGGGGTACCTCCTGCAGAGTGGGGTAATGAGTTACAACTGCTAAGGAGGGACACTGAGTGGTCTCTAGAAGGACAAAGCTCATCCTTCAAAACAATTTCCATCCACCACAGGGACTGTGGGGTTTGGGGAGCAGAATTGTGTCTCATTGTACCGGACGTTCACCTGGCAGAGTTTCCTGTTTAAATGCTAGCGGACAGCAGCCCAGGCAGGCTCGTTATAGGTGATGGATGCTCTTTGGTGTAGTGTCATTACTCTTCCAGCCGATGGCTTTGTTTGCTCCCCCCTCTTGGACAGTAGGAGGAAGGAGAGGGCTCAGTTTCTTCCATGGAAACTCTGAGGTGCAGAAGGCTGATTGCTGAGCCCAGACAGGGTGATGTAATGCTGGAAACCTGCTCCTCTCCGGTGACATCATGCCAAGGTTTGCAGTGGTGTTGTGGACGTGGACGTGTGCAGGGAGCAGGCAGCAGGACTGCGCTTCAGGAGCAGAAAAGGGACCTGGAGTGTGTTAGAAAGGCACTGAAGAGGAGAGCAAACAGACATGTTTGGGAAAGATTATTTTCAGCTTGAGCATGGGGGAAAAGTCGAATACCCGTACTACTGGGGAGAAGTTTCCAGCTGAACTTATTGGCAGCATTGCTCTACAATATGGAAAAGTGATTATTGAGAGCAGTGATAGTGTGGCGTGCCACCGGCCCAAATCAGTGCGTGTTTCCCCTTCCCCGCTGGTTTGGGAACCTTGTTCTCTGTGGGAGGTGACACATCAATTAGCCTTATTTGCATAAAAGCGAATTTCTGGAATAGAAGCCTTGTGGATAAGAAAAATTCCTCTACTCTATACAGAAAGCTTGATTGATTTGTGGTGGTGTAGTAACTGGAATAGGAAGTACAGGCTCATCTGAACCAGGCTCATGGGAGGGCCACTGTGCTGAGGAAGAGGGTGGTGAGCACTGAGCTCTGCAACAAGCTGGTCAAGGTGGGTTTGTGTTCTTGTTGACCTGCAGTGCTCAAGCTGATGTTTCTTTTAAATTTAGGTCTTTTTCTCTCATTCTACCTTTGCAGGACACTGCTTGAAGTCTGGTTTTTTTATGCACATACCTTCTCATTGCAGTGAGGGCAGAGCAAAGACAGCATAGAAAGGACCATCCTAAATTAGAAGCCTCTTAGCTGACTTTGCGTTCAACCCGTTCCCTTGTCATTTATGTATGAACAAATGAAACACATGTTCCTTACACATGGTGGGATCTTTTTTGGTTGTGGTTTTTTTTTTTTTTTTTTTTTTTTTTTTTTTTTTTTTTTTTTTTTTTTTTTTTTTTTTTTTTTTTTTTTGAGGCAGTCTGGGCTGCTTGCCAGAGCCCAAAGGAAAATCCGAGCCCACTCCAGACATCCCCAGCGTGCAGGTGTAGTACTTCGGCAGAGCCGAGCAGGATCAAATGTATATGTTCACAATAAATACATCACCCTGGGGATGGGAGCTGGAAGAGGGTATTCCTAATGAGTTGTGCAGAATATTGGATGTGTATTTGTGTGTACGTGTGTTTTTTCTATTCCCTCCAAGAACACGGAAGAAAGTCTCTAACCGTGGGCTCATTGTTCTCCACACGTAGCCACATACTGGCTGTGGTTCAGGAGGTCAAGTCTGCTTGAACAAACAGTGCTTTGGCCACTGAAGCGAAATGTGTGGGGAGATGAGAGAATTTGTGGTGAATATTACTTTTGTGCACTGTTCTCTGCTCTGGAATGTCTGCAAACATAGCAAGGTTTTCCTTGAGGCTTTGATGCTTCACATAATTTGCAGATAAATTTGCTTATGTTTACCCTCTCCCAGCTTGCTCAGGATACCGAAATCTGAGCTGTGACGCTGAGCTGCTGCTGGCCACACCAGGCATGCTGCATCCGTTCCTGTTCCTTAGTGGGTTTTGTTTAGATAACCGCATTTCTGGGCTGAACTTCACATCTGCTCTTCAGGCCATGGGGTGAACAAACCCAGCTCCCTTTCTTGGGATGAAAAGCTTGGTAGTGCCCAGTTAGCTTTGTTATAGGAGCTATGTGGGATCTTGTGTTTAAACGCAGGCCTTTGGGAATGCTGAATTTGAGGTGGGAGATGCCTTACAGGGGCTTTCTTGAGGGAATAAAAACCAAATCATCCTTCATGGGCAATTAGCAGTGTTGAAACAATTGCAGGAATACTTTGGAGTGTGGAGGTGAGAGGTGGGTGAACACGTGCAAAGGAAAACAGTCCAGTTTTCTGGAGGAGAGGGTGAAGGATGTGTCGATGTGAGGTGTTATGCCTACGTGTGCTCAGCTGTCCATTTTCAGCTCTTTCCTGAGCAGCACTGGCCAAATTTGCAATGGTAGGGGGAACAAGCAATAGGGACCTGTACAAAGCTTCCTTCTCGGGTGGTCCCAGTAGATGTGCCCCCCTCAGCACTCCATGGCTTGGTGATTGTTGCCAGCCAAATGCAGAAAAATTCTTTCCCAACCAAAATTTGGTGTTAAGTTAAATTCTGAGTGTGTCAGCAGATATCCCCATGGCTAAGCATGTAATCCCACTTATATCCAGAGATAATTTTGGTAGCCAGGTCTATTTTTCCCCTGTTCCCTTTAATCCATAAAACCTGGATTCTGTATTTACCTCCTGGGGCAGAAAACATTCCAAGTCCTGATTAAAAGCCTCTGTGTATACAAAACCCTTGATCCTGGGCCACCTCGGTGTGGAGGGTTGAAGCTAAAACCTCGGGGTGGGTCTTGGGGTTGTGGCAGTTAGGAGATGGAAAGCTTGTCTGTGGGGCTGCAAAAGCAGCAGCTCAGCTTCCAGATTAATTCAGCTGTGAGGGAAAAAAAATGGAGTAAAAGCCAAGGGGTGTGCAGCTTATAGGTGTCTTACTACTCCAAAGAGCTCCAGCTGTTGTGGATGGGAGTAGGATGTCCTGATGTGCTAGAAGCTGGTGCTAGAAGCAGAGCCACCCTTTGGTGATGGAAGTTAGTCCAGACTGGGGGAGGCTGAGGCTTTCCAAAATGAGCCGTGGGCTTTGGCACTCTCTGAGGGCTCGCCTGGGGTTTTGTACCAGAATTTGGGAAGAGTTTAGCAAGCGAGGAGGGGAGGAGATGGGAAATCCACAGAGCAGCAGTGTGGGGCTGCCCCTGGTTGCTGCTCTGCCCTTGTAGCAGAGGTGTGAATTTTCTGTTGGAACTGTGAAACACCAACTGCTGTGTTTGGCCATCATGGATGGTCATGGCTAGATGTTTGAGGGAGACCTTGGGTTGGATTTCTTTTCTGTACCAAGACCAGCTGCTCCTCAAGTCTCTCTTGAGACTGTTCATCACCTTCCCCAGACCCTTTCTTTCCCCTTGCATCCTCTACCTCCAACATAGCCAGGGGTGGGAATGAAGCCTTAGAGCTTTCTGGGTCATGGAGACCAACACCTCCTAGGCAAACACTGTGGCCCTGTTCACACAGGGCTGAGTAAAAACTGCGAACTGCCTCCACTTCAGCTTAGCGCAGCTCCAACAGTGAGTCTTTCAATGTGTAATTTGGGCCAAGAGCTTCACTTTACTACATATTTTCCACTGTGAGAGTCCCCCTTACAACGTGCTAGCGAATCCAGCTTCGTGTGGGCGGCGCAGCCAGCAGAAGCTGATCTCGTTCCTAGTTTTCCATAGATGAAAGGGAAATAGATCAACGTGAAACCGGAGCCAGGAAACGACGTCGTTCAGCGCGGAGGCAGAAGACACAAAAGAGCAACATCGTGATTTGCTGTGCTGCAGCTTGTAACGAGGAGAATCTGTTTTTAAACTATCCCTTATGGTTCACACGTGTCGTTGAAAAATCACTTCTGTAGTAAACCCCAAATCTGCAGCTCGGCTATTAGTGGATTATTTGATTTGGATGGAGAGAGGAAACTTGGAACAGAGCGATCAGCCCTTGGTAAGGCGGTGACATCAGGAGATGAAGTTGGATTGGTGAGATGCAGTGCTAGATGAAATGGTAAAGAAAATAGGAAACTTGAGTATGTGGTCAGGTCTGCATGACCGCAAGAAGAAATGGGAAGGCTGGGCAGCCTTTGGCAGCTGCACGGGCTCTAATTTGGGTTTACGTGGAGTTTTCAGAGACTGCATGCTCCCCTCCGGGCTGCCTCCTCCCCAAGGAAAACACTGCAATTGCATCATTTCCTAAGAGAAATGTAGCCTGGATACACAGGCAGTGCCTAGAGCTGACCCTCAGACTGGGGACGGGGACAGCAGCCAGGCTGCGGGGCTGCTCAGACCCTGCTGCAATGGGGGGTGACCTTCAAGTGGTGGCACTGGTGGAGGAGAGCCAGGCTGCCCTGGGCTACCTGGTGCTCAAAGAGCAGTGGAGGACAAGGGGAAATAGGGACTTGGGTTTCTTCCAGGGGTTCCTAATGAATGCGATGAGGAAAACGGAGAAAATAACTTTTTTGAGCCTGTTCTGTGGAGCGCAGGATGCTGAGTGTGTGTTTCAGAAGGGCAGTGTGATGTGGAATACACTGGATGCAAAACGAGGGTGTTATTTCAAACTTGCTCATTGTTTCATTTTCTCCTCTTTCCTTCTCAGTTTTATTAACTGCTAGTTAAAGGGCTGGCAGATCATGATAGACAATGACATCCATTCATTTTGTCCTATTCATTTCTCAGAGGCCTGGGCTGGGCTTTCCTGGGGTTTTTTTGGTGGGTTTTTTTTTTTTATATTTCCATGCTGGACAGCGGAAGGGCAGGCTGACCCTACCCTGCCTTTATGT
>NW_010413510.1:55516-59073 GCF_000710305.1 Buceros rhinoceros silvestris
CTGGTTTTTTTTTGGTGGTTTTTTTTTTTTATATTTCCATGCTGGACAGCGGAAGGTCAGGCTGACACTACCCTGCCTTTATGTAAAAGCCTCCCACAATGTTCAGGCTATCAATTAATGTAGCTTTACATGTGAGTTTTGTGGGATGCTGCTCGTGGGGCTGCTGTCCCAGCAATGCCAAGCTGAGTGATCCCTCACCCTGGCCTGGGGGCACCCCTGAATCAGTTGGCACCCTGGTGGAGAGCCGTTGATGTGGGTGCAAACTGCTGCCTGCTCCTCCGCTGCACCGCAGGCAGGTTGGGCATGCGGAGGGGAAAATCTTCCATTTATTTTACCATTGCAAACAGTGGTGTGAAGCCAAACTGGTTCCTGGTACCTTCCCAGGCTGTCCCAGCAGTTAGCGTCGCTGGGGTCTGAGCCCTGCTGTCACACGAGGCTCTTGTGCTGGCTGTTGGAGAGGACATCACCTTGCCATGCTGTCCCATTATTTTGTCCTGGCATGAAAATTCTTTTCTTTGGCTGTCAAGAGGAGGCTGCAGTTGCAAAAGCCTATTGCCCGGTCCTATTATTTTGTCCTGGCATGAAAATTCTTTTCTTTGGCTGTCAAGAGGAGGCTGCAGTTGCAAAAGCCTATTGCCAGGTGCCTCCTGAGTTGCCCTGCTTAATCATGCCCATGGAAGCAAACTTTCTGAGCAAGTATTAAGAGATTTTTTTTGTTAATAGTCTAATTTGCTGCTTGCAAGGGTTTGGAAGTGTAATCTGACTTGATGCTTCAATTAGGGAACAAAACCACACCGTGTGAATAGACCTGAGCCAGGAAAACAATCAGAAGGAACTGCTTGAAAAACTGCTGTGGAGTCACACTCGTTATTTTGTGAGTCAGTTGTTTGGAATGGACAATAACTATAAAGAAAAGGGGGGAAAAAACTGTTTAAATTCTGGACAGACCTCTGATAGATTTGGGTTTTTGAATAATCTGTTGTGATGAAGTCACTCAGCTGATGGTTTGAAAATTGCAAACAGATGGTGGGGGCATCTATAAACTACCTGGGAACTTGGCAGTACCATTTCTGACCATTTTTAAAGCGTTCCTTTCAAAGCAGTCCTGTAGATATACGCTATTCCTGCCTAAACATTTGTAATCTGGAGTGGGGGGGGAACCAACGGACATATAGTGACCATGATATGAAGGTTGTATTTGGGCTGGATGCAAAGACACTCCTAACTGAGCACATGGTGATTGTGGGGCCTCTATTTTTAGGGATCAACGCTGTAATTTGCTTGGAGTGTGACATAAAAGCTGATTTTTAAGTTAGTAAATGAAGAGTTTGAAAGCAGAAATCATAGACTGACAAGCTGCCGTGTGGTCATACAGGAAAAAAATAACTCTAAGGGTTTGATCCTGGTGTGTTTGCTGGAGAGCCAGAGCTGATTACAAGTCTGTTGTGCAGATGGATAAGCTGTTCTCCAAGTAAAGGCTCGTTGGAGATTGCCTGGGTGGCGATGCCAGCCTGACTGTGGCTGGCAGCTGATGACATGTAGCAACAACCCCTTGGGCCCTGCCATGTCCCATGATGTTCCTCTGAGAGCTGCCAGGGGAGCTGACTGGCTGAGACCTGGAGATGCTTGGTTTTCTCCTCCATTCTTCTTGGGTTTAGAAAATGGAGAAGAGGATGTTTTTCGTCTATAGGCAGAAATGCAAGAAAACTGCTTATTTTGTGGTGCTTCAGCTTGTCTTTTTCCACTTATTGTGGGAATCACACATCTCAGAGCTGCCTTGAGATTAGTCAGGTCTACATTCCTTCTAATTTGTGTCTCATGGTTGCTTAAACTTTTCTTATGGTGGGAACACCAGAGATGTGGCGGTGTTGTGCATGCCTGCATCTGTCACATGGGAGCTCGCTGCAAAGCCTCCGCTCGGACTATGAACTTGAGCGATGCCTTCCTTCTGCCTCGCTGTCTGTTTCCATGAGGTTTGCACTTTAATTCTCTCAAGCCTTTTTCCTCTGTCAAAAGTGATTGAAGTCAGCTATCAGATTCGAGAGTTATTGAGATGGATGGACACGCATGGGGCCACACATGGCTTGCTTTCAGGGCAAACCAGCCAGACAAACTGTGCTGCTGTCCTAATGCGTTCTTTAGAGGAGAGTGCTTCCTCCTGTGACAGTTAAAACCTTCGAAGTAGGTGACTCTCACCGTGGCTTCTGGTATACTCGAGATGAATGGTTAGTTGCTAGCAGTTGTAATTACAGAGGTGGCCAGAAGGTTGGGTTGTTTCTTTGGTGAAGGTGTTTCCCTTCAACACACCTGCTATCAGTCCAGCAGCTCTACTCCAAGGACTTCCTCTAGGTAGGATCCTTGTAGGGAGAGACGCGCTCTAGCTCCTTGTGCTGGCAAAAATGCAAGAACCGTCTCTGTCAAGCTGGGTGGAGGCACCATTTAAGACCCCACACAAGGAGCTCGCACAGATCAGGTCTGCTAAGGACCTGTACCAGGACAGACCTTAACATCTTGCATGTTCCCTAGGAGATGGGGCAAGGGAGCCAAGGCCTTCTGCCAAGCTGGCCCTGCATGCAGAGTCTAAACTTGCTTTTCTCTAGTTCCAGCTCTTCTCAGAATTGTGTTTCCTATTTTTCAGTCAAAACTGGAGAAGAGGAAAAGGGAGTCAGACTATTTACCATGTTCATGGGAGTTTTGGAGCAGCCAAAGAAAACTGAGTCACTTTGGAAGGGTTCTCTGCAGTCAGGTTTTCTACCTTTTTTTTTTTTTTTCCACTCTTCCCTGAAATAGAAGAAACACCTTTGCTCAGCCAGCAACTCAAAAATTAGCCAGGGAAGAAGTTATTTCTCCCAGTTGAGTCTGCTCAGTAGCATGATCTAGATAGGTTGCATTGCAAAGTTTCTGTCTCACAGCTTTGAGAACCTCTGGGGCCTTTGTCCCGGCAAGCCAAGGGACTCCAGCTCCTCTCTTGTGTTCTTGGGGGAGGTGTTACTGCAGGAGATGTGTAAGTGGCTTCTCAAGAGTGATCAGCTGGGGATGACCCCCAGTGGGCTGCCTGTAGATGGGTGCAGTTCTTCATCCTCCACCTCTCACATCCCCCCCACCAGAGCTGGTGTTCACCAGCTGAAGTCAGAGTGCTGGCGAGTACCATGAGCAGGTCTTGTGGTTTGGCTTTACATCTGCTGCAGGTGATGGAAATCCCAAAGATGGGTGACTGGTGGGGGGCGTTAAATGGAACCTGCTCAGCTGGCCTGGGTCAGCCTCACAGAGGAGGGGTCCAAGAGCACTGGTGTCCTCCAAAGGGCCGGGTGGGACAGGGAGCCTGCCCTGGGCTGCAGGTTTCTTTGGGGTAAGATGAGTGCCTCTGGTGTGGGCTCCTGAGGCTGTGCTGGCCGGGCCAGGGTCCATCTCTGTGGACGTGGCGTGCGGTCGGTGCTCCAGCGGGAAACACGTGCTCGGCTCGGTAGGCGATGCCCAGGCGCTCTGTAAACACCCGGCAAGAGATGTGTTTGACACGTCCCAGCTTTCACAGGAAGAGGCCGGGGATAAGGATTAAG